>NW_027451343.1:0-69658 GCF_964194025.1 Convolutriloba macropyga
ATTTGATTCAGTAGTTTCTGAGATATAGGCCTTTTTCGGACGCAAACCTCGGTCCCCACCTCCATAGCTCGGATCCCAACCCCCCCCCCCCCACCCAATCTGCAATTCTTTTTTTAAAGTTTTATCGTTCGAATAATCTCGCTATATCCCCCATCGAGAGAGCTTCTCGAATATATTACTCTATTTTATTTTACTTCATAATTATAGCGGCTAACCCAGATGACGAAGTGAAACTTTCGTTTACCGCCTCCGTCCGGTCACGTGAAATACTTATGCAGGTGCCCTCCCGTCAAGTGACAGAAGAGAGAAGCTCACTCACTGCCTCCCCACTTCCCGGGGTTAAGCATGTATAACTTTGAATGTGAAACCAAATAGAATATTTCAAAAGGTCCCGCGAGCAGGAAATAGAAAAAGAATGTGTGCTGGATCCGAATTCAGTATACTAAGTGGTGATATATCCCATAGATACCATAGGTGGTGGTAGTAGTAGCAGTAGTAGGAGAGTCGGAGAGTCTTTAGGGTTGGATTCGTGGGTTGATGGAGTCGTGGAGTCGTGGTTTGGACCCACGGGAGGTCGCATTTGAGTACAGTGGGAGGAGGGGTATATATGAAAGAGTTATATCGTTGGAAAGCTCTCGTCAAGGCGAACTCGATAGGCTATATGGCAGCACCCAATACGAGCTTACTATACTATATCTGTACTATTATACTATTGGTTGGAAGTTTGTGATGTATTAGTCGCTAAGCGTTTATAGTTGGTGTATCGTTTTTCGATATTGCTGTTGAAAACATGGACCGTAAACGAATCGGCAGACCTTATGCTTCCGCTAATGCACCTCCCAAAAAAGCCCTCAAGCCACTTTTCGCAGATGACCAAATCAATGGCAGGGTGACAAAGTTGCAACCCAACGGGAGGAACGCTGAATTCATTTTTAACAATTTCGTTGGTGAAAATGTGCATACTGCAATAGTAGGGGACTCAATCTTTGATAGTGTTTGTATAAGGAACTGCGTCACATATTCATTGTCAGGCGGACGAATCGAACAATTTCATCTGTTACTCGATACCCTCTCTGTATATAGGAACGTCATCTTAGCTGTCGGTGGCAACAATTTGTCAAATTGGGGTGAACCCGGAGAGGATCCATCAGTTGTTGTTGATAAACTGAGAAGCTTGTACAATGCCATCCGGGGCCTTGAAAATTGCCCAAAAGTGATAGTGTGCTCAGTATTGAAACGGAATTGCAGCTATTGGAACATCCAACGATTCAATGCGGTGCTAAGGCACTCGCAGCTGCCCTTCTTTAAACTTCATCAAGAAGTTTGCAAAAGCAATTTGTTTCTGAGCGACGGTGTCCACCTTAATTTGAAAGGTAGAAAAGCATTGGCTTGTGCAATGAATAAAGTTGTGAGAGAACATCAGCTGCACTAATTTGATTGACTATTGTTTTCGTTGTTTGTGTTCGTGCAGCAATTTTATTAAATTTGTTTTATTAAATCTTTGGTGTTTGTTGACAACTAAGTGGATCTTTTACTAATACAATTCGCAATTTTTTGTATATACTCATCAAGGTTTATTCATCGTCTTACCTGCAAATTTTTTTTCGAGAATCTGTTAATTTAATCGCTTGCTGAAGCCCTGAAAAGTGGGATAATTTTGATGTGGTTTTAACATAGGATTTTATCCGCTTCGCCTGGTACAAAGATTCAAATTTTAGGCTCGTGTTTGCGGGTGTCTCTGCCTGCATCGGTATGTCCTCTCAGCGGATTTTATCCGCTTCGCCCGTTACAAACAGATTCATTAATTAGGCTCGTGTTTGCGGGTGTTTCTGCCCGCATCGTTATGTCCTCTCAGCGGATTTTATCCGCTTCGCCCGGTACAAAGATTCAAATTTTAGGCTCGTGTTTGCGGGTGTCTCTGCCTGCATCGCTATGTCCACTCAGCGGATTCTATCCGCTTCGCCCGGTACAAAGATTCAAATTTTAGGCTCGTGTTTGCGGGTGTCTCTGCCTGCATCGCTATGTCCACTCAGCGGTTTCTATCTGCTTCGCCCGTTACAAACAGATTCATTAATTAGGCTTGTGTTTGCGGGTGTTTCTGCCTGCATCGTTGTGTCTACTCGGCCTATTTTATCCGCTGCGCGCAATAAAAATAGATTCCATAATTAGGCTTGTTTGCGGTTGATTTTGCTTTTTGAAAATTAAATTGTTCTTTCGAGGTTTTCTCCTGTTGACATTAAATTAAGTGAGAATTAGTGAATCCTTTGGTTTTATGGTTTAATTTAGTTGCCTTTTGGTCGTTGAATTTAAATGACTTTGTTACCATGTCTAAATGAGACTCGTTCAGCTAATGGTCTAATTCGTTTACTATTAATTTTAGAGATGCCTTTGAAAATTGAGTTTGTGTTCCTTACGGAAGATTGCCAAGTGTTAAAATTGAGTTTGTTTGATCCTTGGTGGCCCAAAACCCTGCAAATAAATGAGCGTATGAAACTAAATGATGACGATAAAACATTGCTAATGATTGATGGCTCTGAGGTTGATTGCGTTCTACTGAAGCATGGTCCACCAGGTGCGACGGACGTGGAGTTCAGAAAAAATCAAGAGATCTATGGTGCGTTTGCGGATCAGTGTAGTGGTAATTTGGACGTCACCCCACGTAAGGGAGCGCGCTGGGCTGGCAGTAGTTTGACACCAGTTGAGAGTTTTGGACCTGAAAGTCCCAGGGTTCTGGTTAGATATCTTGCTTTCATTTTCTTTATTTTTATGAACGGTGTAAAAATAAAATTCTTTTTGCAACGTGGTAGGACTTTGTTCATCAAGTTTTTGTTGTATCTTTGCCTTAATAAAAAATTTTGTTGCTTTGTTTGATCTCTTTCCAATGTCGGTTACGTTGCCCTGTTTAGAAATGCTCAAATCATGAAAAGATTGTGGAAGTCCTAAACGAAGACAAACGTATGTTCAGTGAACTTCTTCGAGTCTATAAGAAAACAGTACAGGATTGCAATAAAAAATTTTCTAGTATATGATTTTCACTGGTCTTGTACAAGTTTTTGCAACATAAGCACTTCACAAATGTTCGACTTTAATCTTCAAATATGCAGTTTGAAATTATTTGGCTGTTCAGATCTGGAAATTTAATTTGATGTGGGTTGTTTTCTGGATGAAATCAATTTCTTATAGAGATTTTTGACTTTTAGAAAGAACTCAAGAAATTAGATGACTCTGTGGACCAGTGCAGTGCTACCTAGTTTCTATGGAGACGTTGATGTTGACAATCTTCCTGTACCCTCAACTCCCGATGAGTTCGGAAGAGTGCTAAGAACAGCACTTTGGGGAGAAACGGGTCTTGAGCGAGAAATACTTTCTCCAACGAGAGAAAGCGAGGTGCGGAAACCCGCATCTCCGAAAAGGACTAAGCTTTTCAAAGGTATTTACAAGTACTGTTTTTCAAGAAACTTAAAATTTTCAATATGGCTTCCTCAAAAAATTTGCAGACCCTAAACGCTCATCAAGGCAAAAAGTGGTACGGAACTTTTAGCAGCTTTCGGATTTTTTGAAAAATTGGATTTTATTGGTTTTCTCTGTCTTCCCCAAAACGAAGAGCTGAATTTGTTGAGGTTTTTTGTATGTTCAAGGGCTTGTGAAGAATTTCCCCCCTCGTCTGTGGCCTGAGGCTTACAACAACGCCCGTTCGTCTGCGAATAGATCGGGCATGGATGCACTGCGGTACCGAAAAAGGAAATCGGACCCATTCTGGTGCGCACAAATGAAAGAAAAGGCAATGTCTAAGAGAAACAAACAGACAAAAAGGCGACCGAATGAGGAGTCTGAAGGTCAAAATTTAAGCAATGCACAAACTGATGAGAGTGATTCTGAGCCAGGAAATGTTGAATAGAGCCCTTAAAGTCTTTGTTGCAATTTTCTATTTGATTTGATGACTTGATATTTTGTGCTGTTATTAGACTTTGATTAATGGCCGCGAATCAATAGCTGAGGCTGTTATTGTCCTTCTCTTGGTTTTTTTTCGCGTGCGTGACGTTATCTTTCACTTTTAGGTGAGCGAGTATTTTTGGTCACACGTGATTTTCCTCACTCTCACAAATGACTTCCTCGTTATTAAATTGGTTTTCTTTTTTTTAAAGAGATGAGGTAAACTATAGAACAGTTAATAGCAGGAGCAGCTAATAAATTATACAGATACATAATTAAAATTTAACGTCCCAGTCCTTTTTCGCGCGGCTGTTTTCTGGCAATCTGCCAGCTATGTTTGGTTTTCTTTTGTTTATTGAATTTTTGATTGACTCTAAATGCAGAAAACATTACGCTTCCATCTAATGGCTACCTCAGATTTTTAGATTGATTTTATTTGACTCATTGTTCGTTTATTCTTCAATTTGGCGGTTAAAACGTTAAAATTTAGATTGATTCTAAACATTTTGAAATTTTTGGTTTCTCTATTTCGTTGCAAAAACAATCGAACGTAGTTAAATAATTGAAAAGTTTTTAGATCGTTGAAAATGAAACCACCTTCGAGAACTGATCGCAGGAAAAGCAGCAACCTATTTGATTCGGAGGCCGAAAGAGAGGACAGTATCCGATCCAGTATTTTAGCAAATAACACGGCGTGGCTCTTCGTTGACAATAAAGAGCTGATTTTGATTACTGTAAGCAGCTTTAAATGGCCACCCAAGACTAAGCCATCTGAAATGCTAAGTCTAATCGAAGGTGATAGTTTTGACCTGCGATTCAAAGATGGAAATGTGCCCTGTCGTTTGTTGGCAAAAGGAAACATGAAAAAAGTTGAAGAACTCATGAACAACTATCAGCAGGAGCTAGATGCAGGTAAACGGCCGTCTGAATTGCGAAAAACAGTGCTGGCGAATCCTAAGGCACCTGTTGTCGATAAGGTTAATTTCTTGTGTCGAGGCCGTGCACCCGTGATGAACAGTAACGTAGTCTCTCTTGGTAAACCAGCAGGCGTCGAAAAGTCAAAAGCCCCCAATTCTGCGTTATCTCAGCCAGTCATTTCAGCAAAGAAAAAGAACAATACGGTAAAATGTGACTTTTTTAACTAATTACAAATGGCATCTTAAAGATTGTTAAAGGCCTCTTTGAAATTGTCGAAAACTATGAGACTGTTTAACGGTAGAAGGGCAAACTGATAAATGTCGTTGCTGTGCTTTGAAATATTTGCCCTTTTTTAGCCTGAGCCCGTTCTTTCTCAACCTTCTACTTCTGCGACCACCAGCTCAACCACACTTCTAACCATTGCGGACAACGCAGTCGATTGTGGGCCAAATTGCCGCCTTCTCCAGGAATATCTAGATGAGCATGTTGTTGAGATGAATAGTTGGATGAAAGCATTTGAGGAGCTGAAGAAAGCGGACGAAAAAAGACGGGCAAACATATGCGCAAGAATTGACGCTAAGGTACCCCATCGCTCATTTAGTTTTTCTACTTTTTATGAATTGAACCTACTTGCTAGCCTTTTCAAAAGATCTCAAATTCTCAAGCATCATAGAGGCTTAAGTTCTTGTGATTAAATTTCACAGGGTTTGTTACCTGTAAATGTTTAGGCTACCCAATTGAAAGAAACTCGCCTCTTGGATATTCATGGGTTGCAAAGTATCGATGACTATCCTTCGCGGAGCGCAGGTATCACAGCAGTCATGCACAACGGTGAAGACCTTATGACGATTCACGCTGGCTCAGATGTCGGAAAGCTGGGTAGAGCATTGTTTGAGAAGCTGTTTCCGGAAAATGAGCGTGGAAATTACATTCTGGCACCAAAAAGACATGAGGCTGATCGTAGACTTGAAGCTCCCAGTGAAATTCGCGAAAAGATTACGAGTATGTTTTTAAAATTAGACATGAAGCCTTCCTTTCCATCAGCGTTTTCAAAAATCCCTCTTGCGCGTTATTGGCATTTTAAAAAGATCCCTCTTGCGTGTTAAAATTTTAACCTGCAAAAACCAGTACTTCAAGACAGGTAATCGGCATAGAAGTTAATAAGAGATTGTTTTCTTGCTTTCAGAGGTTGTGCAGCAGAAGTACCCTGGCACTCCTGGGCTCGCTTTTGAGAAAGCCAGAAAATCGGCAAATCAATACGGCAAGGATTGCCGAGGCCGACATTCCAACGTAGAAGAAAATTAGTGAGGATTCTGCCTGAATTGCGAGCATTCTGCCTGAAAATACAATTTTTCATTAAGGAGTGCTGTTTTATTTTTAATTGATCTCGAACGAACTTTGTAGCAATTATTGTAAACGCGTTGGTCTCTATGTTAAAATTTTGCTTGAACATTTTGATTTTTTGAGTGACTTTTACGCCCTTGACTATCTGCGTTTTAAGTGATCATAATTTCTCTCATTCAAAATTTCAAGTTCCTAATTGCAATTGGCGGCAATTTAGTGCTGAAAGTCAAATGATAAGTGCGCCAAAATTGAAAATAATTTTTAACTTTAAATCTTAATAGCGGTTTTTATTAACCTCTAATGATCAGGCTGCAATTTGTAACTGATTAGAGCTCCCACTAGTTGTTCGAGAGCAATTTTCCCGACGTTAATCGGTTATTTTTAGTGAACTTGAACTAACCTTTCGAAACTTTCTTATATAGTCTCCCGACGTTAGTCGGTTATGTTTTGTGAACTTGAACTAACTTTCTGTAAATTTCTTAGATCCAGTTTGTTTACTTTGTTTAAACATTCGCTGTTTTGCCAGCGTAAGAAAGTTTGTATTGTCTATTGATCCTGAATTAAACAGTTTATTAAAACAATGATTACGTTTCCATAAAAGAACTTGTTTAAATAGTTTTTCGAAATTATCTCTATGACGGGCATAACGTAACCACTGGTTAAGTTTTTCAAGTGATATGATTACATGCGAAGATTTAGTAATTGCGGATGGACAAGTTGTGCGTCAAGTTTTAACCAGTTTTAATGTCTGTCCTCAAATGATGCTGCCCCTGAACAGCTTCGAACAGTTCGAGAGCAGCATGAAATTCGACAAACAGCTTTCAAAAGCTTATTTTTCGCTAAAAGAACTATATGAACTTTGTATTGCATCAGGGTTTAAAATCTTGCCCGACAACTATGGCGGCTATGGCCTCTTCAGCAATACGGGAAAGGTATTAAAACCTTCATTGCAACCCCTTAGACCTTTTCCTGTGGGCCCAATTGAAACTGTTCCTCTTGAACTGCAAAATGAGATGTCCGATTTGTCTGTAATGCGTGGCGAGCGTGAGCAGGATGAAGTAGTACTGCTTGGCCTCATTCGTTTTGCAAATCACTCTTGTTCGCCTAATACGAAGTTTTTCTTAGGATACACAAGTTCTTTTCTCCCCCACAACAAGTGCGTGTTTCTTCAAGTAATAGACTCCATAGGTCTTGATGAAGAAATAACTGTGAGTTACGGATCAAACTACTTCAAAGACGGTAGTCTTAAATGTAGGTGCCCACATAAGGAAAAGCACGTGCCGCTAAACCGAGAAAATTTAGAACCAACGACTCCTCGATTCCAAAGTCCTGATGTCCCCACTCAGCTGACATTTTCGTCAAGTACCACAAGTGCAATCTTGGGATCTGGTGAGAGTAGTTCCAACTACACTGCAAGTCATTCTAGCATTGGTACACCGACTGATTGTGAACTTTCGGCAAAGAGAAAATTTAGAAATCAACGGAAAAGGCGGGTCAAAAGAAGAATCTTAGAAGGTTCGAGTCGCGAAACCAGAACCTTCATACACCAGATAGATGCCACTCGCTCTTCGGAAGTTGAAACTGAGGAAACAGATACACAAGTGAGTTCGCAATGTTCTGCTGACGATTACTTTGAAACCGAAGCCTCTTTTGAACCCGAACATGAATTTGACCTCCCAATTGGAGAAGAATCTGAGGTGACCTCCAATGATTATGACGAAGATGATCTTGATGACAGTGATGGCACTGATGTGGCAGAAAGAAGTTTCCAGTTTTCTTCGAATCTGTTAACTTGTAACTCGAATGTAACTGTTCATAATGCGTCAATGGGTTTATTTGCAGTTGCTGCTCGACATTGTCTACCCGACGAAGCCCTGTTCGATTTGCTGAAATGGCAAAAAATTATTCATCCCCATGACAATGTGCCTACTCCCAATTTTATAAAAAGTGAAACCAAGAAATTAACGGATCTCTACGTAAAGGACACAGAAAAAAATGCCAGCGGAGAAGTTATTTTTCTTAACTTTGCAGAAAAACTAAAGGAGAAAGTAGAAAAGTACATCAACGAAATTATAGATTACGCTAACCCAAAAACCGAAACGGATCTCAAGCTAACAAGTCTTTTCGATGACGGGACAATCAACGTGAAATTAATTTTAAACATAGATGGAGTTGAAGTTCGAAAGTCGAGTGATTGCTCAGCCTACCCTGTTTGGGTTGCGCTTGCTGATCTGCCGCCAAAATTAAGAGTTTCATTTGACAACATCTTTCTTTGCTCATTGTGGTACGGAAAAGGAAAAGTTTTCTGGGACCCTATATTTGAACACTACAGATCTGAGCTTGCAAAACCCCAGAACATTTGTTACAAAGGGAGACTATACGAAATCAGTTGTACAACAATTTTTCTCGTGGTAGACCTTGTGTGCAGGCATGATGTTTTGAATATGAAAAAATTCAATGGTTATTACGGCTGCGGTCTTTGTACCATGCGAGGGTTTCAAAGATTTCCAGGAACTCACTCTTATCCAAACAGTAAATCCTTCTCAATGCGGAACCCTGCTGAGCATCATATTCTTGTTATGCAGGCTGAAAGCGGAAGTGTTGAGGAAAGAAAGTCGAGGAAGGAGAAAGACCCAGAGGTGGACACACTAGGCGTTAAAGGACGCTCTAAACTGTTTGACATCATCCCAAATCTCCCCTTGACGTGTCCAGTAGACACGATGCATCAGTGCCTTAAAGGTGTGGCCAGTGACGTCATAAAATTTTTTGCCGAGCAACTAAGTTTGACGGAACTAAGCGCAATCGACAATGCAACTTGCCAAGTAGTTCTTCCCAACGAGTTCAAAATGTCAATTAGGTCTCTCAGTTCAATCGATCACTTCAAAGCAAATGAATTGAAAACTTTATTGCTATATTTTTAACCCTTAATTTTTCAAAAGTTTTCTGAGAGTTCTGCTGCACATGATGCGAACATGCAAAATCTCAACTACCTGGTGTTTTCACTGCGGTCATTGTACGAGAATACCTCAAGTGCAAATTTATGTGGACATCTTCTGGAGGCTTTCTGCTATAACATGTCGTTTCGTTATCTTCTAAAGAAATTTGACTCTATCAACTTCCATTTGCTGCGACACCTGGCCTGGCAGTGCAAAACATTTGGCCCGTTATGGACTACTTCAGCTACGATGTTTGAAAATGCCAACAATCATCTGATTAAAACTCTGACGGCGAGTTTCAATACCTGCAGTTTGATCGTTAGTCGTTATATACGAAACCGACAACTTGAAAGCTTCGAAGTGAAAGATTACCATCTAAAAGCTTATATTGAAAATCTGAGGAGGAGACCAACTGGTATCACGGAGGATTTGTGCTTAGAAAGAAACAATTTTTATTATGAAACCCAAAAAAAAGTTTCCTGAAGCCCATTTGTTCTGTAGGTTTCGAGGGCGCTTTTATCTTGATAGTCAGAATTATACAAGATCAAACGCCAACAGTTTTGTTGCTATCGATGTGAACGGTGAGACCATAGTTGGCCAGATTTTGCTTTTCAAAGAGCAAGATTCGGAGTTGCAGTGTTTTGTACAGCTCTACGAAATTGTTGAAAAATTTGTAGTTGATCTGAGGTCAACGGAATTCGCCAGAAATTCAGACTCTTTTGAACCTCTCGCTTACCGTGTTGCAAAGTCAACTGATGTCCAGGCTTTCAAACTAGATTCAATTAAAAACAAGCTTATAAAGTTTGCTTTCTAAGGGGATTTATATTTCATCAGCGTGTTAAAACACTTTGAGCATGATTAGTACTGTTAGATTTTTCTTAATTGTTTTTAACTAGATGAAATTAAAAGCAAGTTTATAAAATTTGCTTTCCTGGGTGATTTATATTTCATCAGCGTTTTGAAACACTTTGATTATTACGAATAAGTAATTTTAAAAATAGTCTTTTTCATAGGGTCATAGACTTGTCCAAATCGAACCAAACTGGGTATGGAGTATCACCAGTGTAATGAGAGTGTAAAACAAAAAGAATTTTTGCTATAGCATGCCTAGGAAAGAAGTTGGGTTTTCATACGGAAATTTGCTATTATTTCGAATAATTTTGCGATTATTGTTTTAAAAATAGGTCTATTTCGTCGGGTCCAGGAGTTGTTCAAATCGAATCAAACGCGGTATGGAGTATCCCCCGTGAAGTTAAAGCCTAGTACATAAGGAATTTTTGCTATAGGTTGCCTACGAAAAAGCTAGTTTTTGATACGGAGTTCTGCGAATTTCGCGATTAGCGAATTTTAAATATAGCTATCTTTTATTGGGCCAAGAAGTTTTCCAAATCGAACCAAACAGGGTATGGAGTATACCATGGGTACTTAGAGTCTAAAACAAAAAAAATTTTTGCTATAGCTTGATTAGGAAAAAACTTGGGTTTTCATACGGAAATTTGCGAATTTCGCAAATAACGAATTTTAAAAGTAGGTATTTTTCATTGGGTCAAGGACTTGTCTAAATCGTACCAAACTCGGTACGGAGTATCCCCTGTGAACCTAGAATCTAAAACGAAAAAAGTTTTTGCTATAGCTTGTCTAGGAAAAAAGTTAGCTTTTCATACGGAAGTTTGCGATCAATTCGAATATTCAATTTTAAATAATTTTGAAGAATAGGTCTTTTTGATTAGGTCATAGAGTTGTCCAAAGTGAACCAAACTCGGTATGGAGTATCCAATGTATACCTAAAGTGTAAAACAGAACGAATTTTTGCTATAGCTTGCCTAGGAAAAAAGTTAGTTTTTAATACGGAAATTTGCGATTAATTCAAATAAGTAATTTTAAAAATAGGTCTTTTTGATTAGGTCTTAGAGTTGTCCAAAGTAAACCAAACTCAGTATGGAGTATCCAATGTATACCTAGAGTGTAAAACAGAACGAATTTTTGCTATAGCTTGCCTAGGAAAAAAGTTAGTTTTTAATACGGAAATTTGCGATTAATTCAAGTAAGTAATTTTAAAAATAGGTCTTTTTGATTAGGTCTTAGAGTTGTCCAAAGTAAAACCAAACTCGGTATGGAGTATTCAATGTATACCTAGAGTGTAAAACAGAACGAATTTTTGCTATAGCTTGCCTAGGAAAAAAGTTAGTTTTTAATACAGAAATTTGCGATTAATTCAAATAAGTAATTTTAAAAATAGGTCTTTTTGATTAGGTCTTAGAGTTGTCCAGAGTAAACCAAACTCGGTATGGAGTATCCAATGTATACCTAGAGTGTAAAACAGAACGAATTTTTGCTATAGCTTGCCTAGGAAAAAAGTTACTTTTTAATACGGAAATTTGCCTTTAATTCAAATAAGTAATTTTAAAAATGGGTCTTTTTGATTAGGTCTTAGAGTTGTCCAAAGTAAACCAAACTCGGTATGGAGTATCCCATGTATACCTAGAGTGTAAAACAGAAAGAATTTTGCTGTAGCGTGCCTAGGAAAAAAGTTAGTTTTTCATACGGAAATTTGCTATTGTTTCGAATAACTTGAAATTATTGAATTTTAAAAATAGGTCTATTTCGTCGGGTCCAGGAGTTGTCCAACTCGAGCCAAACTTGGTATCGAGTATCCCATGGGTAACTAGATTGTAAAACAAAAAGAAAATTTGGTACAGCTGGCCTAGGAAAAAAGTTAGTTTTTCATACGGAAATTTGCGAATTTCGCAAATAACGAATTTTAAAAATAGGTCTTTTTCGCCGGGTCAAGGAGTTGTCCAAATCAATCCAAACCCGGTATGGAGTATCCCATGTGTATCTAGAATGTAAAACAAAAAGAATTTTTTGGTATAGCTTGCCCAGGAAAAAAGTTAGTTTTTCATACGGAAATTTGCTATTGTTTCGAATAACTTGAAATTATTGAACTTTAAAAATAGGTCTTTTTCATCGGGTCAAGGAGTTGTCCAACTCGAGCCAAACTTGGTATCGAGTATCTTATGGGTAACTAGATTGTAAAACAAAAAGAATTTTTGGTATAGCTTGTCTAGGAAAAAAGTTAGTTTTTCATACGGAAATTTGCGAATTTCGCATTTAACGAATTTTAAAAATAGGTCTTTTTCATCGGGTCAAGGAGTTGTTCAAAGTGAACCAAACTTGTTATCGAGTATCCCATGGGTCACCAGATTGTAAAACAAAAAGAAATTTTGGTATAGCTGGCCTAGGAAAAAAATTAGTTTTTCATACGGAATTTTGCGAATCTCGCAAATAACGAATTTTAAAAATAGGTCTTTTTCGCCGGGTCAAGGGATTGTCCAAATCAATCTAAACCCGGTATAGAGTATCCCATGTGTATCTAGAATGTAAAACAAAAAGAATTTTTGGTATAGCTTGCCTAGGAAAAAAGTTAGTTTTTCATACGGAAATTTGCTATTGTTTCTAATAACTTGAAATTATTGAATTTTAAAAATAGGTCTTTTTCATCGGGTCAAGGAGTTGTCCAACTCAAGCCAAACTTGGTATCGAGTATCCCATGGGTAACTAGATTGTAAAACAAAAAGAATTTTTGGTATAGCTTGTCTAGGAAAAAAGTTAGTTTTCCATACGGAAATTTGCGAATTTCGCAAATAACGAATTTTAAAAATAGGTCTTTTTCATCGGGTCAAGGAGTTGTCCAACTCGAGCCAAACCTGGTATCGAGTATCCCATGGGTAACTAGATTGTAAAACAAAAAAAATTTTGGTATAGCTTGTCTAGGAAAAAAGTTAGTTTTCCATACGGAAATTTGCGAATTTCGCAAATAACGAATTTTAAAAATAGGTCTTTTTCATCGGGTCAAGGAGTTGTCCAACTCGAGCCAAACTTGGAATCGAGTATCCCATGGGTAACTAGATTTTAAAACAAAAAGAATTTTTGGTATAGCTTGTCTAGGAAAAAAGTTAGTTTTCCATACGGAAATTTGCGAATTTCGCAAATAACGAATTTTAAAAATAGGTCTTTTTCATCGGGTCAAGGAGTTGTCCAACTCAAGCCAAACTTGGTATCGAGTATCCCATGGGTAACTAGATTGTAAAACAAAAAAAATTTTTGGTATAGCTTGCCTAGGAAAAAAGTTAGCTTTTCATACGGAAATTTGCGAATTTCGCAAATAACGAATTTTAAAAATAGGTCTTTTTCATCGGGTCAAAGAGTTGTTCAAAGTGAACCAAAATTGTTATCGAGTATCCCATGGGTAACTAGATTGTAAAACAAAAAGAATTTATGGTATAGCTTGCCTAGGAAAAAAGTTAGTTTTTCATACGGAAATTTGCGAATTTCGCAAATAACGAATTTTAAAAATAGGTCTTTTTCATCGGGTCAAGGAGTTGTCCAACTCAAGCCAAACTTGGTATCGAGTATCCCATGGGTAACTAGATTGTAAAACAAAAAAAATTTTTGGTATAGCTTGCCTAGGAAAAAAGTTAGCTTTTCATACGGAAATTTGCGAATTTCGCAAATAACGAATTTTAAAAATAGGTCTTTTTCATCGGGTCAAAGAGTTGTTCAAAGTGAACCAAAATTGTTATCGAGTATCCCATGGGTAACTAGATTGTAAAACAAAAAGAATTTATGGTATAGCTTGCCTAGGAAAAAAGTTAGTTTTTCATACGGAAATTTGCGAATTTCGCAAATAACGAATTTTAAAAATAGGTCTTTTTCATCGGGTCAAGGAGTTGTCCAACTCGAGCCAAACTTGGAATCGAGTATCCCATGGGTAACTAGATTTTAAAACAAAAAGAATTTTTGGTATAGCTTGTCTAGGAAAAAAGTTAGTTTTCCATACGGAAATTTGCGAATTTCGCAAATAACGAATTTTAAAAATAGGTCTTTTTCATCGGGTCAAGGAGTTGTCCAACTCAAGCCAAACTTGGTATCGAGTATCCCATGGGTAACTAGATTGTAAAACAAAAAAAATTTTTGGTATAGCTTGCCTAGGAAAAAAGTTAGCTTTTCATACGGAAATTTGCGAATTTCGCAAATAACGAATTTTAAAAATAGGTCTTTTTCATCGGGTCAAAGAGTTGTTCAAAGTGAACCAAAATTGTTATCGAGTATCCCATGGGTAACTAGATTGTAAAACAAAAAGAATTTATGGTATAGCTTGCCTAGGAAAAAAGTTAGTTTTTCATACGGAAATTTGCGAATTTCGCAAATAACGAATTTTAAAAATAGGTCTTTTTCATCGGGTCAAGGAGTTGTCCAACTCGAGCCAAACTTGGTATCGAGTATCATATGGGTAACTAGATTGTAAAACAAAAAAAATCTTTGGTATAGCTTGTCTAGGAAAAAAGTTAGTTTTCCATACGGAATTTTGCGAATTTCGCAAATAACGAACTTTAAAAACAGGTCTTTTTCATCGGGTCAAGGAGTTGTCCAACTCAAGCCAAACTTGGTATCGAGTATCCCATGGGTAACTAGATTGTAAAACAAAAAGAATTTTTGGTATAGCTTGCCTAGGAAAAAAGTTAGTTTTTCATACGGAAATTTGCGAATTTCGCAAATAACGAATTTTAAAAATAGGTCTTTTTCATCGGGTCAAAGAGTTGTTCAAAGTGAACCAAACTTGTTATCGAGTATCCCATGGGTAACTAAATTGTAAAACAAAAAGAATTTATGGTATAGCTTGCCTAGGAAAAAAGTTAGTTTTTCATACGGAAATTTGCGAATTTCGCAAATAACGAATTTTAAAAATAGGTCTTTTTCATCGGGTCAAGGAGTTGTCCTACTCGAGCCAAACTTGGTATCGAGTATCATATGGGTAACTTGATTGTAAAACAAAAAAAATCTTTGGTATAGCTTGTCTAGGAAAAAAGTTAGTTTTTCATACGGAAATTTGCGAATTTCGCAAATAACGAATTTTAAAAATAGGTCTTTTTCATCGGGTCAAGGAGTTGTCCAACTCGAGCCAAACTTGGAATCGAGTATCCCATGGGTAACTAGATTTTAAAACAAAAAGAATTTTTGGTATAGCTTGTCTAGGAAAAAAGTTAGTTTTCCATACGGAAATTTGCGAATTTCGCAAATAACGAATTTTAAAAATAGGTCTTTTTCATCGGGTCAAGGAGTTGTCCAACTCAAGCCAAACTTGGTATCGAGTATCCCATGGGTAACTAGATTGTAAAACAAAAAAAATTTTTGGTATAGCTTGCCTAGGAAAAAAGTTAGCTTTTCATACGGAAATTTGCGAATTTCGCAAATAACGAATTTTAAAAATAGGTCTTTTTCATCGGGTCAAAGAGTTGTTCAAAGTGAACCAAAATTGTTATCGAGTATCCCATGGGTAACTAGATTGTAAAACAAAAAGAATTTATGGTATAGCTTGCCTAGGAAAAAAGTTAGTTTTTCATACGGAAATTTGCGAATTTCGCAAATAACGAATTTTAAAAATAGGTCTTTTTCATCGGGTCAAGGAGTTGTCCAACTCGAGCCAAACTTGGTATCGAGTATCATATGGGTAACTAGATTGTAAAACAAAAAAAATCTTTGGTATAGCTTGTCTAGGAAAAAAGTTAGTTTTCCATACGGAATTTTGCGAATTTCGCAAATAACGAACTTTAAAAACAGGTCTTTTTCATCGGGTCAAGGAGTTGTCCAACTCAAGCCAAACTTGGTATCGAGTATCCCATGGGTAACTAGATTGTAAAACAAAAAGAATTTTTGGTATAGCTTGCCTAGGAAAAAAGTTAGTTTTTCATACGGAAATTTGCGAATTTCGCAAATAACGAATTTTAAAAATAGGTCTTTTTCATCGGGTCAAAGAGTTGTTCAAAGTGAACCAAACTTGTTATCGAGTATCCCATGGGTAACTAAATTGTAAAACAAAAAGAATTTATGGTATAGCTTGCCTAGGAAAAAAGTTAGTTTTTCATACGGAAATTTGCGAATTTCGCAAATAACGAATTTTAAAAATAGGTCTTTTTCATCGGGTCAAGGAGTTGTCCTACTCGAGCCAAACTTGGTATCGAGTATCATATGGGTAACTTGATTGTAAAACAAAAAAAATCTTTGGTATTGCTTGTCTAGGAAAAAAGTTAGTTTTCCATACGGAATTTTGCGAATTTCGCAAATAACGAATTTTAAAAATAGGTCTTCTTCATCGGGTCAAGGAGTTGTCCAACTCGAGCCAAAATTGGTATCGAGTATCATATGGGTAACTAGATTGTAAAACAAAAAAAATTTTTGGTATAGCTTGTCTAGGAAAAAAGTTAGTTTTCCATACGGAAATTTGCGAATTTCGCAAATAACAAACTTTAAAAATAGGTCTTTTTCATCGGGTCAAGGAGTTGTCCAACTCAAGCCAAACTTGGTATCGAGTATCCCATGGGTAACTAGATTGTAAAACAAAAAGAATTTTTGGTATAGCTCGCCTAGGAAAAAAGTTAGTTCTTCATACGGAAATTTGCGAATTTCGCAAATAACGAATTTTAAAAATAGGTCTTTTTCATCGGGTCAAAGAGTTGTTCAAAGTGAACCAAACTTGTTATCGAGTATCCCATGGGTAACTAGATTGTAAAACAAAAAGAATTTATGGCATAGCTTGCCTAGGAAAAAAGTTAGTTTTTCATACGGAAATTTGCGAATTTCGCAAATAACGAATTTTAAAAATAGGTCTTTTTCATCGGGTCAAGGAGTTGTCCAACTCAAGCCAAACTTGGTATCGAGTATCATATGGGTAACTAGATTGTAAAACAAAAAAAATTTTTGGTATAGCTTGTCTAGGAAAAAAGTTAGTTTTCCATACGGAAATTTGCGAATTTCGCAAATAACGAATTTTAAAAATAGGTCTTTTTCATCGGGTCAAAGAGTTGTCCAACTCGAGCCAAACTTGGTATCGAGTATCATATGGGTAACTAGATTGTAAAACAAAAAAAATTTTTGGTATAGCTTGTCTAGGAAAAAAGTTAGTTTTCCATACGGAAATTTGCGAATTTCGCAAATAACGAATTTTAAAAATAGGTCTTTTTCATCGGGTCAAGGAGTTGTCCAACTCGAGCCAAACTTGGTATCGAGTATCCCATGGGTAACTAGATTGTAAAACAAAAAGAATTTTTGGTATAGTTTGCCTAGGAAAAAAGTTATTTTTTCATACGGAAATTTGCTATTAATTCGAATAGTTAATTTTAAATAATTTAGAAAAATAGGTCTTTTTGATTAGGTCTTAGAGTTGTTCAAAGAGAACCAAACTTGGTATGGAGTATTCCATGGGTATCTAGATGGTAAAACAAAAAGAATTATTGGTATAGCTTGCCTAGGAAAAAAGTTAGGTTTTTGAACGAAAAATTGCGATTATTTCAAATAAGTAATTTTAAAAATAGGTCTTTTTGATTAGGTCTTAGAATTGTCCAAAGTGAACCAAACTCGGTATGGAGTACTCCATGGGTATTTAGATGGTAAAACAAAAAGTATTTTTTTGTATAGCTTGCCTAGCAAAGTCTATTTCAGTCTTACTATTATTCTAAGCTGAGGGCCTCGGGCCCGCATGAGGTGCACTCCCCCCTGCCCCGTTGAGACGCCGGTTAGTCGGTTTCCCCCCCCGCTGGGATTTTGTGCACCTTATGTCGGGGACGTAGATAGCGTGCCGTTGATTTTTTGGGTTCTCTTCGGTCTGGTTCATAAAATCTTCGGTCGGATTGTAAATTTGCGAATTTCGCGAATAACGAATTTTAACTATAGTTATTAATTATTGGGTCAAGAAGTTGTTCAAATCGAACCAAACTTGGTATGATCTATTCCCTGTGTTTGTAGAGTCTACAACAAAAAGAATTTTTGCTATAGCTTGCCTAGGAAAAAAGTTAGTTTTTCGTACGGAAATTTGCGAATTTCGCAAATAACGAATTTTAAAAATATGTCTTTTTCGCCGGGTCAGGGAGTTGTCCAAATCAATCCAAACCCGGTATGGAGTATCCCATGTGTATCTAGAGTGTAAAACAAAAAGAATTTTTGGTATAGCTTGCCTAGGAAAAAAGTTAGCTTTTCGTACGTTAATTTCCGATTAATTCGAATAGTTAATTTTAAATAATTTTGAAAAATAGGTCTTTTTGATTAGGTCTTAGAGTTGTCCAAAGTGAACCAAACTCGGTATGGAGTATTCCATGGGTATCTAGATGGTAAAACAAAAAGAATTTTCGGTATAACTTGCCTAGGAAAAAAGTTACGTTTTTGAACGAAAAATTGCGATTATTTCAAATAAGAAATTTTAAAAATAAGTCTTTTTGATAGGGTCATAGAGTTGTCCAAATCGAACCAAACTTGGTATGATCTATTCCCTGTGTTTATAGAGTCTACAACAAAAAGAATTTTTGCTATAGCTTGCCTAGGAAAAAAGTTAGTTTTTCGTACGGAAATTTGCGAATTTCGCAAATAACGATATTTAAAAATAGGTCTTTTTCGCCGGGTCAAGGAGTTGTCCAAATCAATCCAAACCCGGTATGGAGTATCCCATGTGTATCTAGAGTGTAAAACAAAAAGAATATTTGGTATAGCTTGCCTAGAAAAAAAGTTGGGTTTTCATAGGGAAATTTGCGATTAATTCGAATAGTTAATTTTAAATAATTTTGAAAAATAGGTCTTTTTGATTAGGTCTTAGAGTTGTCCAAAGTGAACCAAACTCGGTATGGAGTATTCCATGGGTATCTAGATGGTAAAACAAAAAGAATTTTCGGTATAGCTTGCCTAGGAAAAAAGTTAGGTTTTTGAACGAAAAATTGCGATTATTTCAAATAAGTAATTTTAAAAATAGGTCTTTTTGATTAGGTCTTAGAGTTGTTCAAAGTGAACCAAACTTGGTATGATCTATTCCCTGTGTTTATAGAGTCTACAACAAAAAGAATTTTTGCTATAGCTTGCCTAGGAAAAAAGTTAGTTTTTCGTACGGAAATTTGCGAATTTCGCAAATAACGATATTTAAAAATAGGTCTTTTTCGCCGGGTCAAGGAGTTGTCCAAATCAATCCAAACCCGGTATGGAGTATCCCATGTGTATCTAGAGTGTAAAACAAAAAGAATTTTTGGTATAGCTTGCCTAGAAAAAAAGTTGGGTTTTCATACGGAAATTTGCGATTAATTCGAATAGTTAATTTTAAATAATTTTGAAAAATAGGTCTTTTTGATTAGGTCTTAGAGTTGTCCAAAGTGAACCAAACTCGGTATGGAGTATTCCATGGGTATCTAGATGGTAAAACAAAAAGAATTTTCGATATAACTTGCCTAGGAAAAAAGTTAGGTTTTTGAACGAAAAATTGCGATTATTTCAAATAAGTAATTTTAAAAATAGGTCTTTTTGATTAGGTCTTAGAGTTGTTCAAAGTGAACCAAACTTGGTATGATCTATTCCCTGTGTTTATAGAGTCTACAACAAAAAGAATTTTTGCTATAGCTTGCCTTGGAAAAAAGTTAGTTTTTCGTACGGAAATTTGCGAATTTCGCAAATAACGAATTTTAAAAATAGGTCTTTTTCGCCGGGTCAAGGAGTTGTACAAATCAATCCAAACCCGGTATGGAGTGTCCCATGTGTATCTAGAGTGTAACACAAAAAGAATTTTTGGTATAGCTTGCCTAGGAAAAAAGTTTGTATTTCATACGGAAATTTGCGAATTTCGCGATTAGCGAATTTTAACTATAGTTATCTTTTATAGGGCCAAGAAGTTGTTCAAATCAAACCAAACTCGGTATAGAATATCCCTAGGGTGTATAGAATCTAGGAAAAAAAGAATTTCTGTTATAGCTTGCTTGCTTAAAAAGTTACCTCTTTGTTTATATTATTTTATTTAATATATTTTGTAATTTATTATGTTTTTGTTATTGTTTCCGACTGTTCTTAGCTATTTTATTGTTTGCTTTTATTTTGTTTTGGAGATAGAGTTTAGGCCTGGTTTTTTGGCCAGTGCTTTGCTCAAAAATCTCCTATAGTTGAATGTTCATAACTCCGCCGTAGCCGGTCCCCAGCCCGGTTGAGATAAGGAGGAGGGAAACACACCCAAATCATAATGGAAAAATCTCAAGAGTTGATTTTCTTAAATCAAATTGAGATATTTCCGACACTACTGTAGCTATAAATATATTTAGTGACTCATTTAGTGCATCTGATTAGACTACCGCGTGCTTTCGAGACGGTTTACGATTCGAGGATTTTACCGAAAAATAACGGGGAAAAGAGTGTAAAGAGTGTAAAAAAAATATTTTTACACCGTTAGTGCTACCCTTAATAAGGGTGGAAAAAGTGTAATGCAAGAGTGTAATTATAAGAAGAAGAGTGGAAGAGTGTAAAAAAAAAGATTTAATGGTGTAAAATAAGGGTGTAAAAATAAGTTAAAGGTGTAATTAAGAAGAGTGTAATCGTAAGAAATTACACCGTTATTCCACCGTTAAATCTTTTTTTACACTCTTAAATTACACTTTTTCCACCCTTATTAAGGGTAGCACTAACGGTGTAAAAATATTTTTTTTACACTCTTTACACTCTTTTCCCCGTTATTTTTGGGGAAAATCCTCGGCCCGGGTCTGTCTCAATGAGTGAGCTAAAATGTTGACACTGAGTGTTAGAAATTATTCAATTTTTACTGAATAGTAACGATCATCAATAAGATTGGACGCAAGGGTTTAGATATTTGGCGGAAGAAATTTGCACCTCGACCTTTCATAAGAAAAGATGCAAAATAAATTGCATTTGTCTTCAAAATCATTTCTTAATTGAACATAAAACACAAAATGTTTGTTTTGGCGCACCCGAAATATCAAAAGTTGACTTTACTTGCTATATATTGAAAAAAAATGCCTTCTGACGATTTTATACCGTACTTTGGGCAACCATCAATGTTTTATGTGTCATATATATAAAACTGTATGATTTCAAAGAATGTTTGTCTGCAGATTTTGAAGAAAATTCTATCGACGGAATATGACAATTAGACGGTTTTTTAGCTTTTCTTTGATTCGTGGTCGACTTTGAGGCAATCAAATATGATGTTTTCACCACTAAGAAATCCGTCATATAACCTATTACCTAGTTAGATTACTGAGAATCATATATAACTTGGTATCAAATAACCCCTTTGTTTTTTGATGGGTATGAACCGGATATAAAATGTTTTTCAAACTAATTCTTCTGGTTTCTTACTTAAATTAGTTACGGTTTGTAGGAAACGCCTCACAGAATTTTCGAGTGTGGTTAAATATTTAGATAACCAGATGCTCATTTTTTCCATCCCAATTCTTTTAAGAGTTTGCAAGATAATTTTTCAAGTAATTTGATTTCAGATAAAAAGTATGAATAAAGATCCTGGATAAATATGCATAACGTATGAACATCAAGAATCGATTTATTATTTTTATTATATGATACCACGTTGTTGTGAAAACAGAAAATTTGTCAGCGGTTATCATCCAGTTTCATTAACTTTTGTATGAGTTTTTTTTTCTATTTTGAAAAGTTTACGTTTCAACGCGGATGAGCTAAGTTCCTTCTTGAAACCAAATTGTTTCCAAATTCGTTGTTGTGATTCTTTTTCTTGGTGGTATTGTATCATAACAAAACTTAGAGCAACTCTCGAGGCGCTGAAAAAACTGCGTCCAGTAACATGCAAAATTTCCACCATAAATTCTGTGCTTTTCCTAACTAGTGCCAGCAATTTTGAATTTCTTCCTGCTCTTGTAAGATTTAGCAGGAATCGTTTAAACAAATGATATACGCCACTAGTTTAGTAAGGCAAATAATTATCTTGAAAGATTTTGTAATTTTATTGCTTTATCTTGCTAATTCGTAATTTCTTACCCCAAAAGTGAAGTCTCCGTTGTCATTGTCATCAATATACTTGACTGAACATTTGTAAACTGGCTCCATATCAGAGTTCGAGTTCTGGTATCGTTTCCCGTTCACTTCTATGGTCGGATAAGTTGCCGCACGCAACGCCATTTCTCCTTTTTTTTCTCCTATTTTAAGTCAATATTACACTGCCAATTTATGAATATTTTTGTTGCCTTCTTTGAATGACATCAAGAGGGTTTAGAGGGTTTTACCCTTGGGGAGAAAGAAAATTCCAGATGCAAGCATATATAATTAAAAAAAACCCAAAAAATTGAAAAATTAATCAATCTTATTTTTATGCCTAAATTTTACCGAGTCGATTTTTGTTACGAAATTGTGGGCTCAATTGCTATTTTTCAAGAAAGAACGGAAAAATTCTGCATTTAAAATCCAAAACGAAAGCACAGGAAAACAGAAATAACGAAAGTTGGTCATCTGAAAAGTATCAAAAAATGCCAGTTATGTAACAAAAAAATTACCCCCTCGTTCATATAAAATTTGACCACCTATAATTTATAATTTGTGAAACCATTATAGTGGAATGTAGAAAAATTTTTAATTGCTGGTCCCAATACTTAGGTCGAACGAAACAATTATGATTTAAAAATCACCAATAAATTAGTTTGTTTGCAAACCATCTTGAACAGTTTTGCTGGGGGGGGGGGGGGGGGGGGGGATGAAAAAGATCCCAAACATGAGTTTGTTTGCAACCTTTTGTGCTCCGAGCAAGTAAAAATCCCAAATACTGAATTGACTTTTACTTGCTCAGAAAATGACAGTGTAATTCTACAGACTTCTGGAAGAATGTCGGGTCGTTATAATATTTGAATCGATAAATCTCAGACAATGAGTTTGTTAATAATCGATTAAGAGTCAAGTAAACAACAAATTAATATCACAATTATCAACAGTCTCTAGTAAGAAATAATAAACAAACAGTTAGTTCAAGATCGCTCAATAATTATATTGTGACAAAGTTGCAAATTTTCCAAGGCGCTTAAAAACTGCAAATTTGTAAAACTTCATTTTTAAAAATCTGTTGTTTTTTGGGAAGCGATGAAAAAACAAACAATCCACAATTTTTCTGACTACAATTCAAACTGTTTCTCCACACTTACACAATAATTCGTTGGAGCGTTATTTGTTTTATAACCACGAGGTTAAAAGTTGAAGTTACAAGTTATAAGTGGTTAAGTACAGTAATATTCAAAACTGGCAGGTCTTGTTTTTAATGAAACGTATTTTCGACTTTGATACAAGTTTTATTTGTTCATCGTTTATTGAAGCGCTAAAAGTTGATGAAAATGTTACGTTTTACGCTCTAAGAGTTTACGCTCAGAACTAAGCATTAAAAAAACTGGTCATTTGAAAATTTGCGCGCATTAAATTGAACTGAAACAAAAACTGAAACAATTATAAGAATTGCTTTAACTTGGTTGTAAAGATATGAAGTTTTTATGTAAAATGTTTTCCAGTTTTGCAAATGTTTTGTATAGTTTATTTCCAATATATTTTCAATGCTGACATCGTTTGCAACGTGAATAAATGTAACATATGGTGTTCAGTTTCAATTTTGATAAAACTTGCTGTTAAAAAACACACTTTAGTTTGTTCACTCATGCTTACCATGTGAAAGTCATGCTTTGTCACCAATTGGAAAAGATATATTAAAAGTTAGGACTTGTTTGTTTACAGACAGTCCAAGCTGACAATTTTAAGTTTAAATTGACTAATATACAAAATAAGGTCCTAGGATTTTTTGTGCAAACTATGTAAGAAGGAGAGTTGAGCATGACATCAACAGTTTTGTCACTTCAACACTAGAAAACTATGCGTGAAAAATAACATCGTTTTCTAGAAATATGACTTGGGGAAACTAATTTTTATCAAAAAAATGTTCAAGACAAACTTGATTATTGTTTGCAGATTCTACTATTTTTCTTTTAAAACTCAGTTAAAATACTATGAAATTTAAACCGCTCTATAAATACACACTATATTTAGGAGGAAATTCTTAAAATATAAGAATTTTTAGGGACTGTAGATGATTATCGACATAGCTGTTTCCGTTTATCCCGGTATCGTTAGGCCGTCTACAATGGATGACTTTGTACCTCTATTACTGGTATCAAACTAGACCGGTTGGAAAAACTTGCTAGACCGCGAGATATGCAGTCCGTCTTATGCAGGGTAGTCTAGTCTGATAAAAGACAAATCGAAGGCAAGAATATATCCCTAAGACCTGTCGAGTGCTATAAGTCTCAAATTTAAGTTGGGGGGCTGAAAGAGTTAAATTACAAAAGAATAATATAAAAGTACAGCCTACTAATTACCAGTTGCGTTGTAGTATTATCGGGATGAGCTGAATGACGATTTTTATCAACCTTCTTGTGTTGTTGGTGAATTGTTAAAACGGTTTAGAAAAAACTTAGAAAAAATTTATTAAATAATTGTTGGTTATTGTACAAGTTGTTTTACTGTTTATACAGTGTATATTTGAAGATAAAAATTTCTGTTCAAGGAAAAGAGCCGTTGTCTGCGGCTTTCTGTGATTTCAATAATAATTCTTATCCTGCTTTTTTTCCTCAATAATTTCTGTGAAGCATCGGGCCGACAGGGGGCGGAAAAACCACGTTCACGTCAATAGTCAAACGGTTTCCTAATTTTCCTATTGGCCGAGAAATTGAGAGAGTTTACTCTGCTCATCTCATGAAATTATTAATGCTTTTTCCTTTAAAAAATATTAAACAAGCGAGAGCCTTCAAGCCTGTTTCATCCTTGCGTAGGCGCCTGATATCTTCCCTTCTGCTTATTAAAAAACCAGATGAAAGGGAGGTTTCTGTGGGGAGAACTATTGCTTTTCCCCTGATCCACCTGCATCGTTCTTAGCAATTTCCCTCAGTTGCAAATGTCACTCAAAAGGCAGGCGAAGTCAGCAGTATTATCGGCGCCTATTTAAATTTAGGTCAAGTTCCAGTTTGAATTTGGTCCTGGATAATCCAGGCCTAAGTTGAGGCTCGTTTAGTAAATAGAAATTAAAGGCTCAAATGTTAATATATTGTTAGCCTAAACGCGCGTTAATTTGTTTGGCGGGTGCTCAAAGTAGTAGTAGTTAACGCTTTAAAGTATGCGGTTAATACGCCCGGTTGTTTAATGAACCGCTCTTAATTTAGCGGCTCTAATACTACACTGGATCATATTAACGGTACAAAATCTTCTGTTTGGCTGCATACCACTCTTGTGATTATCAAAAGAGCAAATTTTCATGCGCGTACATGTTTATCAACACCCGCGATTAACATACTTGAAAACTATACAAAAAACATAGGGTTCCATATAAGTCATGCAATGGTAAAGAAGCATAGGAGAATCTTTTGCAATAGTAAGAATAATACGAATATTATCAGAATTACAATAAGAATTACTGAATAGTAAGAATCATATAATATCACTTCATGGTTAGTAATATCCATATATGATCTTTATATGATTAGTAAAAACCATATATGATCTTTAAATTGTATCCGCGATTCAAGATTCCAAAGTTTATTCTGTTTAAAGTATTTTTGATACTTCGTGCTGCAAGTGCATCTTAAACGGAACGCTGTGAAGTGTACCCTAGAAGAAATTTTCCTCAGGACAAGAAACAGCCAAAATTTGTATGTTGTGATATAATGTGAGACACTTTGACTTGAGCTTTTTGGCCTTCTCATTTTATATTCATTCGAAAACGTTTCCTTTCTAGCGGTTGTGAGACTTTAAAAAGTTTCTGAACTGTCGGACTATGCCATGCAGACTATAGTGATATTTTGTGCTTGCCTATGGTTCATATATGACTAATTAGAAAAAAGACTTATTTTCATTATTTCAGCAACAAAAGTGTTTTTGACCATTTTAAAATTCCAGCTGTTTTTATTGTTCTGAATCCACTTGTGGGGGGGGGGGGAACTATATACTCAAATGGGTTTTTTTGTTCAGTCAATTTTGGCCAAACGATATATTCATCGCAGAGAAATGTGAGTGGTATTATCAAAAATCTGGTGCAGCGTAGAATTCAAAATTAAAAAGGTTTTTTCGATTTTCGTTTTTTTTCGAGGATTCATCGAGGATTGAAGTTTTGTGTGAACACGGGATATTTGTTCACATTTAGAGTGATTTTTCTTCAAATTAAGATATTTTTATAAAAATAGTGTTTCAAACTTAAAATTCTTGCCAAAAAATGAACCAGTTTCGTGTTCCTAATAGACTAAAGGCAAAAAAGAGACTAATTCTGGTATCACAGGGAGCTTCAGTATCAAAAAATTCGAAATCTAATTGAGAGTTCTTTTTTTGTAAAACTTTTCTAATTTTTCTTTTTGCTTTTTTAAGTCACCTAGAGACAAGTCACTTTTCATATCGAGGTTCTGTTAATGACAAATCTCCTTAGCAGTCAAATGAAGCCCAATGAACTAAAAAATTGTATTCAAGGAATTTTTCATGTTTTTTTTTAAATTCGACTCTGAGTTTTCGTAATTTTAAATGATATTTTGAAATTCTTTTTGAGGTTTTACTAATTTTTTGGATTCTCATGGCATGGACTCATTGACTAACAGTTCAATATGTTCCGTAATGAGATTTAAGTGAGCATATTTACTGCAATCATAAACATATTATCGTGAACAGTAAGTCAGTCTCTGTGATGACAGCACCTTCTTCCGTCCAACTGTAATCAAAGTCGATCTAGTTGGCGGTTTTCTTTTCTAACTTTTAGTAATATGACTTCAATGACACAAGATTTCAAAAAGTTTTTAAATTTCTTTGGATATTTTCGCTTTAGTGGTTACTTTGTATATCTAATAAGTTATCCTAAAATTGACAACTCCTATTGGCTTCACGAAAACAATCAGTGGATCAAAGATAAATTTTTCAGAGAAAAGCTTATGGTTTCAAATGGCTTTGACCTTTTCTTCTCGCGCTTTTTTACTGAATTTTTGTTTTTGCCTGAACTTTTTGTTGTTTTCATAAGCATAAAACTTGTTGTGATGTCTTATTGATCACCTATGCATGACAAATATCACCATACTCCTATTGAAGCATAATTGAGCATATTTATTGACTTCCGTGAAATTTTATTGAATTTAATTGCTGTTAAGAATTTAAAAATAGTTTTGCGAAAATTTTTTTTGATTATTAACCGATCTTAAAACTTTTGGGAACTGTTCGTCAGTCTCAGTATTGACAGAACCCACTTGCTTTCTACTGAAACTAAAATAAATTTCATTGGCGCTTTGATCTTCTAATAATATTGATAATATGACTTCAACACAAGAATTCAACATCTTCTAAAAAATTTTTGGATATTTTCTTATTATTGGTTACTTTTGAACTCTTATCACATTATCCAAATATTATATACATTATCCAAATATTTTTCTAATCCCATTGGCTTGGAATTTTCTCAAGTTAATTTTTATTTTTTTGCCTGATTTTGTTGTTGTTTTCATAGTCATAAGACCTGTTGTGGTCTCTTACTGATTATGTATGCACGACAAATATCTTTCTTTGCCATCGTGTGATTTTTGAGCTTAGTTAGTGACCTCCGTTAAAAGCTTTTGAATTTAATAGCTGTTAAGACTTTAAAAAAGTTTTAAGAAAATTTGTGTTTTGAACATTAACCGATCCTAAACTTTTTTTCGTGGACTGTTAGTCAGTCTTATTACTTACAAGATCTCTTTTTATTTCTAATGCAGTCGAAATTAATCTGGTTAACGGTTTTTTCTTCTACCTATTAGTTTCAAAACTTCAATGCCACTAGTTCTCTTATCTTTTTAAGTTTTCGGGTATTTTTTCTTATTTTTGGATCCTTTTGAAATCTTATCACATTATCCTGAAGCTAGTAGTTCCCATTAGTTTAGGGAAGACGTTCAACGTATCATATATAAAGTTTTCAGAGAAGAACTTATGATTTAAACTGCTTCGACACTTTCTTCTGGCATTTTTCTACTGAATTTTTGGTTGTTGCCTGTCTTTGTTGTTGTTTTCATCTTCAGTAACTTGTTGTAAGGTCTTACTGACCAAATATGAATGGCCGGCAAACTTGTCTCTTGGAGGAAAAATTTAGCGTATTTAGTGGATTCCGTTGAAAGCTAATGAAATTTATGGCGTTGATACTACGAGTTTTCTCAAAAATTTCGTGGTTCTAATGTATTTGTTCGCTTTTCATTTTTTGAAACTATAATGATAAAAAAGAATCCCATTGCCGTTAAAAAATTAACTGAACATTGAACGGTTTTTTGTGAAAAATTTATTTTTTACTGCCTTCGACACTTTTCTCGCTCAATTTTTTTCCTGAAAAAGCTGTTTTTGCCTGTTTTTGTTCTTTAGGTAGCCGTAAATTGCTGGCAAGCCTCTTATGCTTGTAATTGAGGATTGAATTAATGAGGTTACCCGAATTAGTTGGTCATTTTATAGCCTTTTTTATAAAATTTATGATATACATTTTCAATCATTTTCCAAACTTTTTGGTTTTTGTTGTTCTTTTCGTCAAATTCTAACTTAATTTCCTCAATGAGAGGTCACATCCAATTTCTCGTATTCCAAAAAATAACAAATCTACTGATATGATTTGTCACCGATGTTTTGTTTGTTGGACAATATGCGTTTTTATGAACGTTTTTTGATTGGTCATTTTTTGCGCTTCTTTTTCTCTTCTTTCAGAACAATCCCGTAGTAACAGATCCCAAAGGTTCACAAATGTGAACCGAATAAACTTATTTATTCTCTCAGTAAAATTATATAATTACTGCAGCTGAATTAGTGGAAATAAGAATTGAATAATATTCAGATAATAGCTAATATTTTAACGGTAGCAAGAATCTGTGTTTTTGCAAATCGTTTCTAATTTTTTAGGTTTTTCTTTAGTTCGTTTCTAAGGCTTAAACTACCCAAAGACAAGGCCGTTTGGTTTTGTAGTAACTTTTTAGTAATTTATCAAGGTTTAATTAGTTAAAAGCTAATGATTTTTAAGACATTTAAAATTTCTTGGTTTAAAAAATGTTGATAAATTTTTGAATTACGCCTCATTGATCGTTCTCTTTGTTGACTTGTAACATAGTCTCAATAAGAAAACTTTCCGTCCGCTCCCGTAGTGAAATTAGGAAAAATTGAATTTGAGTAGTTAAGGTTTTATGTGACTGCTTTTCGACGTTGTTACTATGTGCTTTTAAATTTAGATATTCATTTTTTGCCGTGAAGTTTTTGTTTTTGCTGATTTTATTGATTGTTCTTTGTCTCGTAGTCTTTTTATGGTCAGATCTCATTGGCGCAGTAATAGGTCACGGAAATATGTAATTCAATTAGTAGATAGGTTGTGTAACGATTTTTTTAAACTCAAACATCTATTTTTGTTATTTCTTCATTTGGTTGACAATTAAGTCAAAAATGTAGCTGTGCTCGGATCGGAACATCATGTGCGAACGCACATTAACGAGCCGCCTTGTTTTCATTTAGAAACCAGTTATGAATTTAATATGTTTGCAATGGTTCTCTTAAATATTATTTGACACGATATGACTAATAAGAATCACGCATATATTATCAAGAAGAAGTATAGGTAAAGTGCGATTGCGAATAAAATTCTAGCAATTAAATCAAATTATAAATTGAAACATGAACTTTTTTATCAGAAACCACTTGTCTTGATTAATGCTTTTGATAAATGTTACCATACGGCTGTTACTGCTGTTACAACTCTTGCGGAAACATCAGTTAAAACACTCACGTGCACATTTTTAAGTGCCGAAAGTCTGCAGTGCCAGAAGTCAAAATGCCAGAAGTTGCTTCTTAGTCAGAAATTGAATTTCATTGACTTTCGTCATTTTAAAACAAGGGCGATTCGTGTTTTAAGCATGGTTAAGTGACTCTGTAGAAGTCACTTCAAAATTCTGACTGAATATCTCGAACCGATTCGCGGTTCTCGATAAACGCCAGAAGTTCTCAGTGACTCCAAGCAGAGTCATTTAACCATTACTTTAAAAAATGTGGAATAACCACTGGAATAACACTTTAACACCCATAACACTGCGACATGCGACATCTGCTTCGTCATTATACTACGAGCTTATCACACTCATCTATCACCACTGATATTATTTATAAACACTTGAATTGAAAAAGTGTCTAATGATGTGAACGGCGTGATAAAATTTATGCAACTGTTGTAGTTGCAACAAAAACCGAATACAAACAATACCACAATGTTGCCCAGGTTGAGGTCGCGCTCGAAATCGCCTCTGATCAGACCATCCCAGACAAGAGGGACCTCTGATCAGACCGTCCCAGACCAAAGTAACCTCTGATCAGACAAGAATGCGCTCGAAGATCATTGTGCGCTCGAAGTGCGCTCGAAGCCGCCTCTGATCAGGCGATTTCCAGACCGAAGTGACCCCTGATCAGACAAGTTCCAGACCATTGTCCAGACAAAAGTGCGCTCGAAGCCTTTTCCAGACCATGTAATTCGAGCGCACCGGGAACATGTGTGCGCTCGAAACTCGTCTGATCAGGGGTCACTTCGGTCTGGCCACCTCGACCTGGGTGTTATCGCCCACTATCGGAGTTTTTCAACTACACGGTTTTGCCTTGCATATTGGAAACTTTGCGACAGCAGTAGCATACTTTTGACAACATTCATTATCACACCGCTCCAGTGATTAGAACACGATTAAATAAGTTACACTTTATAACGAAGAGTTTATTTTTCATTGCCACTGTTTATATTGGTATTAAAAGAGTGCAATAATCTCGTAATTTAATGACTACAACGGTATCGTAGTCTTAATTGCACCTTAACTTTTGATATTCAACTTTTTTTTTATCGAAATTAGAATTGATTGAACTTCATTATCCACGAGGACAATCAAAAGGCAGACAAAAATTATGAAACAATCTTTTCCTATAAAAGTTATGGAATTAGAGTCGAGGAACATTTTGTTGTAGAGTGTCAACTTTCTTGGCCATTTTTCTGCTTATTTCGAACCTTCAAAATCAAAACTAACAGAAATTTTTAAAAAAGTGAAAAGAATCGCACAAATGATATCAATAACTTCCACTTTTGCAGTTGACAGTAAATTTAGGTGATGGTCAGACAAAAATAACCTTTTTCATGTCTCAACTTTCATTTTTAAGTTTCAAGTTTAATTTTCAGATTAAATACTGCAGAAAATTTTATTCGACTTGCTAAAAGCGTTCAAGTCCAATTAAAAGGACACTTAATGACTCCATTATGCAACACTGATTTTGTTATTATGTTTGTCGTATCATGCTAAAACAAAATGAGGAATCGTTAAAACGAAGGTCAATATGTTTAGTCACAGAAGATTTTTAAACTGCTGGTTGATAATTCTATCTAAATCTATTAAATTCATCTGAAAACCTCGTTTGAAAATTTTTGTATAGAATTTTCTTAAACCATTTCTGATGCCAAATAGCAATATAGACACTGCTGTTGTCCTAAAGTAACTAAAGTGTATATTTAATTAAATTTTTAATAGTTGAAGCGAAGCGAAAAAACAAAGACAGGAAAATCACAATTTTAACATTGAAAAATGGTTTGGAGACATTTTGATACAAAACTAACATTGGACAGTGGTTCTGAAAATTGTCGGAAATATTTTAATACAGCTTAAACTTATACTCACTTTAACATTCACAAATTTTCTTGAATCGTATGTCTTGTTCGATATTTTTTCTGACCGATAAAATGGGAAAATGTAGACCTGCATGTTCAATATGACAAAACCAGCAGGCTAAAAAAGATCTGTGGACTTTATGTTTCGCCAGCCAAGAACAAAAGTTTGAGAAATGGGATTCAGGGATTGAATTAAATCTTCCATGAGTTTTTCAGTAGTAAAAATTTTTGTATCTTTAAATTTTTCTGGTTTATATATTCAATTTTCGTTATTAAAATATTTTTCAATAGAGCTTATTCAGTTTTTGTTATCATGAAACGTCTCCATTTGGGCTTCTTCTCTCAGAAAGTTTTGGTTGTCATCACACTTCAATGTTTCCGCAAAAAATGTTAAATTAAAACGAGTTTCTAGTTGTAAATATCAAGGAAGTCTGAATTTTGAAATATCAACGCTCTTCTATGTTTACGCAGAATTTATTTGTCAGTAAACCGTTGAAAAAAAAACAAAAAATAGGATCACATAGTCATCCGAAAATCCACTTCCTGGAGTTTTGGGTAACAGCCATTCATTTAGCAGTAGCATGATCCTAGATTGCATTTTTATTTAAGGAAAGATATGTGTCGTACGGTTGTACCATAAGCTAAAAAGTGTACCAAATTATTAGTTGTACTTGTGTTAGCTAAGTTAAAAGTTATTCATTTATGTATTCACATAGGCAAAACTTTACCTCCGACTGCAAAGACAAGTTTCAAGTATGTTCACGCTTGCCCATTTTTTACTATATATTATCTTTCATTCTCATCACTTTACTTCTGAAATTCAGTTGTTCTCAGTCTCTCCTGTTTTGATACCCGAATAGTTCAATAAGGATTCGATACGGAATTCTACGTCTTTAGAACAGTGGCGTAATCGTAGCACGATTGCTTGATATAATTGAGAACTTTATTCCTAAAGTTCACAAAATACAGTGGATTCTTACCTCGAATCCAACTTCATTAAATCTTTACGTATTCGTGGCTCGAATACAAATCTCTGTAGTAAGGGATATCACATGGCGCAGTCAGCAACAAAAGAACGCGCTCTTTTGGGAACAAATTCCTTTTGGGACCGGCCGACATTGGAACCCCCGTTGAGATGGGAACGTTGGAGAATAATTTTGGAGCTAGCCATACTTTTTAAAGAAGGTATTTCAATCGATACTCTACGAGAAGCACCACCAGACAAGGTTACTTTAACTCTCGAACCTATCTACGAGGAAGATGTGGATAATAGCACTGCTCGAAGCGAAAGAGACCGCAGAATTCTGATTAAACAACTCAAGAATGCATGCCTCAACAACTATACTGTGCGGGAATACTGTGCGGTTATAGTCCATGGAACTTTTGCGATACCAAAGCTGTCTCGCTCACCTACTTTAGCTTTGGAATGGAAGGCCGTCGGATATTTGGATCTCAAGAACCGACTATTCAGATTGATCAAATTTCTACAAAGGACTTTTGGGAGAGCTTGGACAACGTCTTCACTAAGCAGAGAAATAAAACTTTCGATCATTATGTTTTCCTAACTCCAAAACAAATTAAAGGAGAACCAGTCGAAGAGTTCGACGGATGACTCCGAGAGCTCTCACTAAACTGCGACCTCGGTAGTCACGAGGAGTCTGTCATCCGAGATGTTTTCAATGCGAATAAGCAGGATGGTGAAATTCAGAGAGAGCTACTGAAAGAAAGGAGATCGGCCAAAAAAGCATTAGAAGTGGCGATAAATATTGAGATGGGCATCCAAAATCAGTTGAAATTATCATCGGGAACAGCTGCTCATTCAACTTCGAACCAGGCAGCGAATATGTCTATCAATAGAATTCAAAAGTCTTGGAACAGAGCCAGACCCTTAAGGAAAATTTTTGTCAAAACCCACAATTTGTTCTAACTGTGATTATGGATGGTCAACTAATCTCCGTCAGAACTCTCCTGCTTGCGGGAAAAACTGCAAAAACTGTGGAATTGCGAATCATTTTGCAAAAGTTTGCAGAAACACAAAATCACAAATGAAGCCGAAACCAAGAATTAACAACGTTGCTGATACTACTGCAGAAGCCGCAGCAATCGGTACTTCTGCCACGGTAGGGTAACAAGTAAATCAAATTGAGACGATGTTTCAAGGACACAGAAGCTATGATGCTAATTAAGACTCTGATTATGATGAGTTTGATGATATTTGTGTTGCTGTAGTTTCTGATAGCGACAATATCAGAGAAGTGGAACCAGTTAATGTAAACTTTCGCATCGGAAATACAGAGACAAATGCATGAGTGGATTTGGGGAGTGTTTGTACTATCATTAACAGAAGTCTAACAAACACAGTGGTATTGAATAGTTAACAGAGCTTTTGCGTACAATCTCTGTAGACTAAAAATTTTCTCTAACAAATTAATCAAGACAATTGGTGTAAATATTACATCAGTAAGATGCAACGATTGCGCAGCTGCAAATCTCAATGTTAAAGTTGTTGAGGACTGTCATAGGTCAATAATTGGGCAAGATCTCTTCTCTCAGCTTGGAGTATCACTCACGCAAACTAATGAGGCCTCAAATGTTGATCAAAACCAAAGTTTAATCAGGAAACAAATAGCATTTTACTTCCCTGGTTTAATCTCTCGAGTCGGTAAATCATTAAAACACGCAGTAAAATATACATTTCACAAACATTTTACACCAACACATCTAAAAGGACGCCGATGATAACTGTGAAAAGAGAAAAAAGAGTTAAACTGGCTTTAGACTCAGAGATTTTGAATAAATCTATACACAAAAAAAAACCAAATTCCTAATATTGATATTCTAATTGACCGATACAACAAAATTTAAACACAAACGCATCACAGGAAACAGCTTACTTCTCAACACTGGATTTGATATACGCATACAGTCAACTAAAATTAGACCCGGGAACTTTGTGGCATTGCAATTTAACTATTGTTAGCGGTGAAGTTACAGGCACATATCGTTTTGTTACCGGAGTTTTTGGGTTAACTGATATGCCAGCGGCATACCAAAAAATAATGGATTACATATTAGTTGGCCTGAAAAAAACTCATTGTTTCTTAAATGACATTATATCAGCTAGCCGTGGATCAATAGAGCATTATCTAAAACTGGTTTATAAATGTCTTAAAAAATCAGACGAGGATAATCTGAGCATAAACCTCCCCAAATGCTACTGCGCAATAACTGAAATAGAAAGCTTGGTCACCCAATCTAGAATCGCACCACTTGAGACTAAAACATTAGTAATTCCAAACTTAACAGCACCTAAAAATTTAAAGCGATCATTTTTAGGATCTGTACATTACCTTGCTTTATTTTTTCCTAATCTTTCTCAATTATGTCATCCACTTCGACCTTTACTTAAGAAGAACACTAAATTTTTTTGAAATAATGAACTTGAAACTCACTTCAAACATATTAAAAACAAAGTAGCAAATGCCACAGAGAACACGCACTATAATCCACAATTGGAAACCCGTATCAAATGCGATGCATCTAGAGCTGGATTAGGAGCAGCTTTAGAACAACGATCACCAACCGGTTGGCATAGAGTCGCATTCCGGTCTAGTTTCCTTAACTCAAATGAGGAACGTTATAGCGTCAATGAATTAGAATTATTAAAAGCGGTGTGGTTCGTTGAGTATATTAAATACTATGTATCTTTGGAAAATCACTCACAATTATTACCGATCACGGGGCATTACTTTCAATCATGAAGGAACACAGAACTAACAAAGCTTACAATAGTCGTTTAACTGGTACTACCTTTTTACTTTAATATTGAACACATACCAGGCGCAAAAATGGGGCTGGTAGATTACACTTCGCGTCAACCAAATCAAAAAGCAAAAATTACAAAGAAATATGATAAAAAAAAATTGTGGTTGCAACGGGTCACCCGCATTTGTGACGCAATTGCAGCAATTTATAAAATTACCACAGAAAAAACTATCAATCACAGCACTTTAACAGCGTAACTCAAACACATTCCAAACGTGCCTCAATAGCCCAACAAGCAAACCATTCCAAATTGTTTTCTGCCTTAAATGTCCGCACAAATCAGTTGCATCTCTCTCACTCTGCAAACGCAACCCAAATCCAGATTTTCAATAATTCAGTCATGAGTACCTCAAATACAATTCAGCAAACTCCACGAACACCCGCTACTAGTGCGGTAACATTTCAATCTACTCCCAGTTCGGCTGTCAATTCCACCCGTTCTTCTAATGAGGGCCCAGCATCACCAAACTTGGAACTCTCAAAGGAGGAGGACTTTAAGAACAACCTGACCCAACTGTTAACCAAAGGGTTTCTCACAGTACTCACAAGTAAAGATGCAGTCCTGAAAAGGGATTGCATCCTTCAATACGATGAACAAAGATGTAAGGAGGTCAACCCCTACCTCCACTCATATTGGAAAGACCTGCACGTTCGCTCAGGATGTGTCTGTGTGGACGAACGTGTGGCCATACCATACTCTAATCAAGATGCGGTCCTCGAATCATTGCATTTCACCGACCCAGGCAGTTGGGGTATGATTACCCTGGGTCAATATGCATTTTGGCTCTATATGCATAGAGAAATCCTCAATGAGGCCGCAAAGTGCATACCCTGAACTGAGATTGGTAAGAACCTAAAACCCGTTACTCCAGCATCGAAATGGCAACCATTACTGAGTGCTCTGAACCTAACAAAAAACCCAACTAGACTTTGGTGGACCAATTACCAGTGAAAAAAATCAAGATATACACTTTACCGTATATATTGATCGTTTCTCTAAGTATAATACTGTAGAATTTTTTTGATAAAGCTACTGGACCTAATGTAATCAAATTTCTTGATGAATATATACAGATACAAGGAGTCTCTCACAATATTAGATTAGATCAAGCACGTTGTTTAATTGGATATAGAGTATAAAATTTTTGTAAGCAAAACAATATTAACATTATTACCGCTCCTGCTCACGATCACAGGGCTATTTGATTAGTAGAGCGTTTGATACAAACAAATAAAAGGCGACTAAGCTGCATGAAATTAGCTAATATAAACAACACATTCACAATTAAAGAAGCAATAAAATCAATAATGTATCAAATACGTATATGCAAACAAAAGACTACAATTGTAACAGCTTTCTAATCACATTTTGGAAAGAAACCAAACACATCACTTAGTAATATAAAAACAATACAAAAATCATCTAATCTTTCATATGAAAATCTTATCAGTCACCATTTAGACGCTGGCACAGTTCCAATTGAAGAATACCTAGGCGAAAACGGTTGGGTTACTGGAGAAAGGAGCAACATTCGAGTCGATGAGGCCCTGACAAAGGCTCGAGTGGACGTGGGTAGGCGATATAATGGGGATAAAAACAACTCCGTCTCAAGATTCATATTACACCCGAAATTTTCAAACCCGATACCGTGCACTGAACGATCTCTTGAACTAATGTTGGCCCGGAAAGTTTCCAAGCGTTCGAAGCAGGAGTTGATGGGACTTTGGGAGACGTTAGCGCCCGGCAGTAGGTCGTCCGAACATCCCTTACAACAACGGCAATCAAAGAGTCAGGCGTACCTGAGGTCAAAGTGCGCAATAGGTACATTACTAAATTTGGTGCACGTGTGGAGCGTAATATGGAGCTGTGGCAATATGCCCAAAGAAAACCACTTCCGTATGATTAAAAGTCGGAAAAAAATTGCGCAGCAATTGAAAGAGTTTAAGAAGAAGCACCGAGGGGATATCAAGATCAGGCACCGACAACCTCAAGCTGATAATGCTTCCGGAATCTTGTCGGCGAATAGCAACATTTCCAAGGCTATTTCGTCTCGAAAACCAAAGAAACCTCACGTCGGTGCAAGTCGGTCACGCAAGTGGTCAGCAACACCGAACACTTCAATCGCCTCTTCGACAGCGGCCTCTTCAGCGACTTCTTCGACTGTCACCCCTACAACTTCAAAATCTAAGAGGAACCGAAAAGCTCCAGATTGCTTTGGACTCGAGAGTTCGGTGTGTTCAGTAAGTGATCCCGAAACAATGCCGGTGCCCCAACGCCAAAAACAGAGTATTACAGTAATCGAAACGGTAATTCAGGAGGAGGCCTTACATTATGCTGACTACGAACGTGAATTTCAATTTCAATCTTAATCTCAAACTTAATTAATTGTTGCTTAAAGTCTTTTGTTGTAAAATTCTGCTGTGAATGAAATTCTGTTATTATCATTAGTTGTAAGAAATCTGTTAATTTTAATGATGTTCCACTTGTGCTGCATTTGCTTCTTAAATAACGTCATTTTTTTAAATTTATTTGTAAACGATAATGGTTTACACTATCTTTAATTTCACTTGGAAAGATATTGCAATATCATTTCTCTTATTTTGTTGCAATTCTAGTTGCTAGAGTGATGTTAAAATTTTATTTACAGTAACCAGTACACATGTTAATCATATTATAAAAATTTTAGTACTTGCAGTTTAAAATTTGTCAAAGCCCCGCATATGTGGTACGGTTGTACCATAACCTACAAAGTGTACTAAATTTTTAGTTGTTCTTGTGTCAGCTACGTTAAAAATTTTTCTTATATGTAATCAAATAGGTAAAATTATACCTCCGACTTTAAAGTCAAGTTTTGAGTATTTTCACGCTTGCCCAATTTTTACTAAACCTTATCTTTCATTCTCATCTTTTTATTTCTGAAATTCAGTTGTTCTCAATCTCTCCTGTTTTGATACCCGAATAGTTCAATAGGGATTTGAGACAGAGTTCCACTTCTTTAGACCAGTGCCGCAATCGTAGCACAATTAATTGATATAATTGAGAACTGTAATCCTACACTTCACAAAATAAAGTGGGTTCGCACCACGAATCCAACTTCATTAAATCTTTACTATTCGTGACTCGAATACATATCTCCGTAATAAGAGATATCACTATATGGTACTATTTTTAATGTGGCCAAATAACCCGAAAAACATAAATCAATGTCGTTTCATTTGGTCCCATGAAAATTAAAACTTTCGGGATGAATAAAATCTTTAGGAATTATGTTGATTTTTTGTATCAAAAGTAGACCTAACAGATGAGTGCCGATCTTTTTTTCGAAAAAAGCACAAAGAAGCACAGAAACTAACGTACTAAATTTGAAATTGTCTGATTTTCCTTTCGTGACTAATCTTGTCAGTCATTTGCCGTCATCATTTCTTTTTTCACATTTGAATTGCAATATAGTATTGTATAGCGCAAGCACATTTTTAATCTTGCCTTTTGAAATAAATATGGATTGCTTTTGGCGAATTTTACAAGCCAGCGAAGTTGAAACGCAGTTTAAAATGGAAACAGAAATCAGTCGACATAGAATTATAATTCATCAAGAGAACTATTAGCTTTCTGATATTAGAAAACATAATAAATTCTCTCCGCCTCTCAAAATTAAACTTGGATTGTAGATGTAAATAACCGAAATTTTCACGTCATTTCCAAAAACTGTATTTTGTTATAGAAAACGTTTCAAGAATTTGCTTATGTTCTTTTTTCTTTCTAGAAGAATAAGACTTGTCAAAAATCAATGTTTTGATGTGTTCTGTACTAAAAACACTACAAAAAATTGGCCAATAAAAAAATTAAAAAGTTGAGGAAAATATTCTTCAGAGTGCGTTACAAGGAAAATTTGAGGGCTCCAATATGGCTTTTAAAATCACTGTTTTTTGTAAAAGTTCCACTCACTTCTGAATTTTCCACGAAAAATAACTGAACATTTTCTGATTAAAGGGGAAATTGGCCGATCAAAACCATCTTAACAAATATTTTCTTCTCATCGAGTTAACAACATCGACGCACTTACCCGAAAACAACAGTTAGTTTCTAGGTATGTCAAAAGAGGAAACTTTTTACATCAAAATGAGAAACAAAATATAAAACCTCGCCTAAGTGTCTGCCTGTTAGTTTCTATGTCTTTTCTATAATAATCATGCCTGTATACTATATTTTTCAAAATTTTTCAATTATGACTTTGATTTTTTTTGTTCTTTTTGCATTTATGGAAGATCAGTTATATTCCCATAATCAATTTCAAGGATTATGCGTTGTTGTAAATTGAATAATGGGTCGACTTTCAGTTGTATAAATCAATAAAAAAATTATTGATCAAATATTGTAGTATTTTGGTAAATAGAAAGCTGAGGGGTTGTATCTAATAAGAAGAAACAAGAGACAGAAATAATTGAGAACGAGCAACTAAGTAGTGAGCGTATTTCCAACTATTTTGTTCACACTAACAAAAGCACGGAAGGACACAATTTGTTTCTAAAAACAGAGGTCGTTCTGAGAAAAAATAACATGCTTCCATTAGGCCCGTTTCAATTGATTTGTTTTTTTGTTTCTTCTGAGATCGGAAACAACAGTTTGATCCCACGGCAAAAATTTGAGTCAAAATCTTAAAAAATAATTTGAACGAGCTGCAAGAAATGTTACATACCTTGATTTGGGGACATCAATGGAGAATCTGATAGTGAAATGAAAGGACAAAGTCCTCAAAATATTTTAAACTTTTTTCTTAACTGATCTCGAACATTTTTTTTCTTTTTCGTCACTTCTTTTTAGAAACCCTTGACTTAAATAAAAGTCGAAGAAATTTGCAGTTGGCACAAAGTTAATTGAATATAAATACAAAATAGCTCATATTTTAGAATTGAAATTTCTTAGACCACAAAAATTTAAGAACAAAATCAAACCCCTGCTGCGAATGTTTGAACTACTGTGAACTTGAACCTTCGCAGTTTAATTGGACCTGATTGCCTAAGCCTGTTACGCTTTGCGTGAATAGACCAATTTGAAACATTGTTCAGCTGAGTTAAATCAGTTCCATTGAAAACATTTAAACAAAAATGATCTATTGTTGCCCTTTAAAGAGTTATTTTTTACGTTTTTCAAACGCTTTCCTCAACGTCATAAACATTTAATGGTGTTAGGTTTTCAAAACTCGTCTGATTAGACTTTTTACTTAACCTGCTGCTCCGACGTCCATTGTGATTAATTAATTGGCTCTTTTTTTCAAAACTTTTGGTTTGTCCTAGCTACCAAAGCTTTCTTAACAGATTTTTTGATTTTTTGTTATTTTTGCTTGGCTTCGCTCGCAAGAATAAAGAAGGAATTGTAATCCATGGCATCATCATCAATATTAATGACTCAAAGTATTTTTTTTAAGTTCTCCTGAAACTATATTTAAAATGAATAGACTTTTTTGTACATAGATAGTAGTTTACCCGGACTTCAGTAGCACTGCTATTTCAGTTATCCAGCTATTGAGACAGGTAGGTTTCCAAAAAATACCAGAAAGTCTGGCATCAATAGAGACGAGATGCAGGATAACTATGATGCAGTCGCCTCGTGGATTTCAAAATGAAACTGAACCGCGGCGTGTTTTTGTAAGAAATGAGGTGAAACACGGTGAAAAAAAATTTCACCACGTATTTCTTTTTGCGTTGAATGCGGTGAAATATTTGTTTTCACCCCGTTCTTAGTATTCGTACAAAAAAGATGCTTCATTACACGAGTTCGAACCTCTTACCTCCTTAATGCCTTTAACTTCTTATTCCACTGCGCCACATTTCACATACTTCTGTACTGTTTCTTGAGAAATTAAATCAGATTCAGTAAACGTTGGAAAGCAAAAACTGAGTTTACTGAGAAACGTTTTCTGGGTTTTAAGACCTGAATAAAATTTAAATGTTTATAACAATGATATTTCAGAAGTTTTTAAAGTTTTTTTTCTATTACAGTGCCGTAGCACAATTCAAGCAGTATTGTATGCACACTTTTATTGTATTTTTTTCTGATAATGGGACGATAACTCTTTTTAGGTCATGTAATTATCACTTAAGATTAGCAATGCCGAAAGAAATTGTAAACTAACTTGAGTTAATCTGATTCGCGAACCAGATCATTTGCGATATCTTGGCGGATTCATTCAAATTCAAGTATGGAGAGCGAAACATTCAGATTTGGCGACGGTACCCTGGCGACTTTGTGGATCAATTCGAATGGGAAACACGCCAGATAAATAGAAGCTCAAAGAATTAGTGCAGTGTGATGTTAAATAACAAATATAAGCATTAATTTAAAATTGAGACGCCTTCTGTCTTGAACACGAGAAAATGATTTTTTACCAACTGGCTTAAAACTTGCTACACTTTATAAGATACCCAATAAAAAAGGTAAATTTTGACATTGCAGTGGCTATATGAAAACATCAAGAGGTGTAGCAACTTGCAAGATTTTTGCAATGGTATGAGGGGAATGCAATATTGGCAAGATAACCAAGAAAGATGAATAATGACATGACAAGTCACACCAATTTTCGTGAAATTCCGCACGAAATTTCACGATGTAACAAAACTATAAAGATTTTTTATGAACTGCCAGAAGTGCATTTGACCTACACAGGATATTAGTTTTATGGTTTGTCGCTGCTTCCTGCGTAGATTAACTGCCGTGTTCAGCAGTTCGTTACTCAAAGTTTCTTTTACTGAAGAAGAAACATGAGACTGACGTCAAAGAAAGTTGACTGGACCCCTGGTAAACAAAAAAGAGTTTTTTTCGCTCCACAAACGTTACCAGGAATCGCTTCTTGGGCTGATGTGTAAAAGATTTTTATGATTTCAAGGCAGAAAACTGCGGCCTACTCGTTTTAATCGAACTTTGTAATATGATGAGGCACGCGACAAACAGAATTTGGACAAACAGAACTTGGAAATAAATTAAAAGTGTTATCATGAATTTTCGAGAGAAGTCCAGAGCTGCGAACAGATTTTATTTGTTTACTGTGAACAAAATAATTAACCAAGTGCTTATCAACATTTATAATTGTTGTTTTTTCTTGTTCTTGGAATGATTTTTCAGGTTTTTGCCAGAGATGCTAGGATTATATATGTGTCTGTTGTACTCAATTACTTTGTGACTGGTCAATTGAGTAGTAATATATCTTTGCAAATTGGTTGAGGCAATTGCGTTGCATTTGACAACTTAGCTTCTATTATCTGAATTCCGATTTAGAAAGTTGGTATTCGCGATTCGAATGGCTTTACTTAGTTTGCAATTGCTAGATTGAAGAGCATTTAGCTAACTTTAAATTACAACTGATTTACAGTAATGCAAATGGAAGAGTGATTTAGAAATTGAAACAAATTAAGATTAAAGGAAGTTAAAGGATTCATATGTTAATCTCACGCAAGAAGGGAAGTTAAATTTGCTTATATGCATGAATAGACAGTTTCCTCTCTGGAATATGAACAATCATGAAATACTGAACTAAAAACATATTAGGAACTGAAATAATAACAACTGCCCTTGAAACGGATGAACAGTCAAACGGGGAAATGTCATACGGGATGGATATTACCATTAGAAAATCCATTACCGTATTTAATTCAATTTTATATTTTTCATCCATCTCAAGGGCAGTTGTTATGTTTTCAGTTCCTCATATATCATAAGTTCAGTATTTCAGGATTGTTCATAGTCCAGAGAGAAAACTGTCTATTCATGCATTTAAGCAAATTTAACTTCCCTTCTTGCGTGAGATTAATATATGAAACCTTTTACTTCCTTTAATCTTAATTTGTTTCAATTTTTAGATCACTCTTCCATTTGCATCACTGTAAATCAGTTGTAGTTTAAAGTTAGCTAAATGCTCTTCAATCTAGCAAGTGCAAACTAAGTAAAGCCATTCGCACCGCGAATACCAAAATTCTAAATCGGAATTCAGATAATAGAAGCCAAGTTGTCAAACGCGCCTAATTGCCTCAATCAAGTTGGCAAAGACATATTCGCTACTCAATTGACCAGTCACAAAGTAATTGAGTAAGACATGGCGTCGATGTGAAGGCTTCGACTCCCAAAAGGCGTCGATGTGAAGAGGAGTCTTGCGAGTATCGACTGCTGATTGCGCCATGTTGTACTCAATTACTTTGTGACTAGTCAATTGAGTAGCGATACGCATGGTTTTACTGAGTTTGCACTTGTTAGATTGAAGAGCGATTAGCTAACTTTAAATTAGAAGTGATTTACAGTGATGCAAATGAATGAGTGATTTAGGAATTGAAACAAATTAAGATTAAAGGAAGTTAAAAGAATTCATATGTTAATTACACACAAGAAAGGAAGATAAATTTGTTTATATGCGTGAAAAGACGGTTTCTTGTCTGGAATATGAACAACCGTGAAATACTGAACTAAAGATATATGAGGAACTGAAATAATAACAACTGCCCTTGAAATGGATGAATAAAGTGAAATTGAAGTAAAATACGGTAATGGATGTTCTGATGGTAACATCAATCCCGTACGACAGTCTCATCAAGGTGTTTCATGATTCGAATCACGGGGTTGTTGTACATGATCTCTCTCTCTCTCTCTCTCTCTCTCTCTCTCTCTCTCTCTTTCTCTCTCTCTCTCTCTACCAAAAATCACAAACAAGAAACTATTGGTTTCCGAGTCAACATGGATTTGCTTTATTTATAACACAAATTCTTCCTTATTTAGTTGTGCTGAATATAACAATATTGCTGTTCTTTTTTCCGTCAGAAAAGCAGACGGCAATTGTTTGAAAAAAATGCTTTTCTGATTGCATCAGAAAGTCGTTTTTTTCTAATTCAGTGTTAAGCATGATAAAGTTAGAAGTAAAAAAAAAGTTAAAGCAGACGCTAAAACAATCATAGGGAAAATATATTTTATAATCTTTTCTATCAAACATTGAAATTAGCAACAAAGCCTTAATATCTTCTTCAACTGAGGGTAGGAAACAGTAGTTTCTTGGGTTTTAAACAAATATCGGAAAATTTCTAGGTTTAAAACGGACAAAAACCAAAAGCCCCGCCTTTCTTGTCACGTCAGAAAAAAATCCTTATCCATTTTGTCTGGTGTTATCAATGTTTACTATGCTATTCTTATCATGTCACTTTTAAAAGTGTCAAGAGAAAAAAATCAGAGAAAAAAAATTGATTTCTGAATATCTCTGGCCAGTCACAAAACTAGTTCTGGAAACCGTATGCTCAGTCCAAAATTTCATCGATAAAACCTTTGGCGAAGACTTTGACATAATTAAGGAAAATCTAGTTTAAAAACGATAGAGGAAATAATGAACTTCTAAAAAAAGTTGCAAAACAAAACAATAAATAAGTTATAAATATCTTGATTACTCTTCCTGCTGTTACTATTATCATTTGCGTGCATATCAGTTGTTACAATATATCTTTCACATCAGATTCCCACATTGTAACTGCCGTGAGCACATTTTTTCCTTGTCTTCGAATCTCGCGTTCCTGTACACCTCACACATTCTGTAATCTTAAGATCAGTTCATTTTCTGTTCAAATTTAATGTGACACTATATAAACTGAAGGCATCATTTTCATCATTTCAACTTCCCATAGCCATTTGAAGCAAAACTAGGCGCCAACGTTGCAGGGATTATTGCTTTGTAGTTTTGTACATGGCACCTTGTACAAGCGCAATCGACAAATAATTCTGAAAGTAGTATCCTGGAGGCTTAATTAAAAATATAATCATACTTTTTCAAAGAATGGTTGTTTTCGTGTATTTTTCTTGATATTCGATATCAGTTAATTGTAATTTATGAGTTATCAAAAAATTCCATTAAACAGCTGCTGCAATTTATGTCACTCCTTTAGCTATAATTTTTAAAGTTATAGCGTAGAAATCGCGACAATTTTTAACAACTAATTTTTTATATAAGGTTATGGCATAACATACAATTTAGCCACTGAAACGGCAAAAACATAATCAAATTGCTTATGTTTCAGGTGTACCATGGCTTAAGATTTTGTCGTCTGCTGAGTTTCAGCTCGGCTGCAAAGTGAGGAGACTCGAGAACATCGATCAAATGAATCAAACCAAAGTTTAATTTGTTGATGCAAACTCTAATTTGTTACTCGGTTAGCTACCATCTTGTATGGCAATTTCGAAAGCTGTTGAAATTAGATTGTCTAAAACATAGTAAACTCTCAATATGGTCCGTTATTTTTATATTGTTGATAACTTATTTAAAACACTGGTTTCCTGAAAAATTAATCAATAGTTTTTATTAAAAATTCCATTGCCTACGCTATATGTGAAAAGATTAGTGGGCACCAAAAAAAGGTGATATTATAACCTTAAGAGACTTCCAGCTTTGTGTTTACAATGTTTTATTCGATTTTTTAATGAAATAATTCTTTTCGCTGTCTCCAGTCACATTGAATGATTCAATGAAAGTTTTCTTTTCCTTTTGCATTAGTCGACTTTGAAAAAGCGTTAACAAGTTACGCATTACATTAAATTTGGCTGTTAACAAGCACCTAAAATTGTTTTTGTTCCATGAATATTTATGACTACGACTTTTCCATAAAATAATGCGAAAAATGTCACCTGAGGCTCAAACTTGAGTTGACTGTATAGGATTTAGCAATTTTCGAAACATCTGGCAATTGCGATCTCTAAATCTTAGGATTCAAAAAGAATTTTTTGATTATGAACTTCTATCACTACAACTTTTCCATAAATGCGCTATCACTGAAAAATAATTTTTTCCAATTTCTCTCTATTTAATAACTTGAAACACAGTAATTGCGCCTTGTTGTGGCCCACTTCATGATTTCTTTAAGAGTTTGTTAATTTACAACTTTCATACAATGAGAGTTCTATGATTACAAATTTTCATAGAAGTCATAATATGAAGTTGTAATTTTATAACTTTTTGTATTATGGGGTCAACCCGGGAATTCAATCCTGCCCATACCTGTTAAAAGCCTATGATCTCATCCGGGGTGGGTGTACGTCAAGAAAGATAATTGTTTTGATCAAAATTCCAGCGCTCAAAATACGAAAATAAGGGCCGAACAAAAATTTAGAGTTCATTTGAGTTCATAAAACTCCTTTCATGACCAATTTGGTCCAAACATAATTTTTTTGTTCATTTTTTCTTGTCGAGCACGGTCTTTTTGTATAAGTCAAGGTCTCAAATGGTGTACAAAAATTACATTGTCAGTCATCTTTAAACTCTACATTTCGCTTTCATAGCGGAAAATTTTCTTCCAAAAGGAAAAATAGCGTTATTCAGAGATAAATTTATCATAAACCTGGTAATTTGACAAAAAATCTGGCCGTCTCAAAATAATATAATGTCATCTGAATTTTTATCGGTTGATCTGAAATCTGCGAGAAGCCAACAACGTATAATAAGTTTTATTGGGGTGACTGGTACCTTGAAATTTTGGTTTTAGGTTTATTGTATAATTTTTGTTTAATCTCGGTTTTTCACTGAATTGAAGATCATGCTCAGCTTCAAGTTTTCAAAGTACAATTCTTTGGGATTGAAAATTGACGCGTGATGCTGATAAAAAAGTCTGCGTCATGACTTAAGCTCACGTTGTCTTTCCATTCAATCTCTAAAGATATCTTGAAAGCTGAAATATTAAAATTTTGTTCACGTAAGTTTGATGAATAAATAAGTGTCAAATTTTGAAGCAGCCTCAAAGGCACAGACAAGTTATAGATATAAGTGGACAGGTGTTTCTTTACCTTTTGATTAGTTAGTTGATTTTTAACTCAGATTCTAATCAGATAAAAAATACTACTTCGACATCGAAGATTTAACAATTAGAACTGCTGAATTTCATGATTTGGCGTTTGAGATTATTTTATTCTATAAAATTTTCTCCCCAGACACTGTTTGTCCCCAGTTTATTTCTTCGATCACTGGGATGTTAAAACAATCTAAATTAACTCTATTTGTCTCTAGCAACATGGCGTTTGGGACATATTGTTTTATCCCATTATTTCCCAAATTTATTTGATCGAACATTAATTCCTCTTCCGCAAATTAACCCAATCGTGCTATCCCAAAATTTCAATTACTTTAATTACATATCTGATTCTGTTTTCCTAGGTTTAAAGAGCATAAAAACCTGAGAAAACAGATATTTCCATTTTTTATATTTAGTGGGTATTTCGAGATATCACCAAGAAACATTTTAAAAAATTAGAAATTTTAAGTTTTACACTTTTAACAATAAATCGAACTTTGTGTCCTAATGCATGCCCAGACTCCTGGCATGCATTCAGACACAAAATTCGATGTATTCTGAAAACGAGTAAGTTTTAAATTTCCAAATTTTTCAAATGCTTCTAGGTAATAACTCATAAAAATATAAGTATAGGAAATATCTGCTCACCCTAGTGGTCGATGAATCAAAAAACTTGCAAGAATGAATCTTGCAAGGCAATCTTGCAAGTGAATAAATACCGGTAACAAGATTCTTGCAAGATTCTTGCAAGTTTTTCGATTCACTTGCAAGAATCTTGCAAGCTTATCAATTCATCTTCCAAGATTCTTGCAAGCTTTTCGATTCATCTTGCAAGATTGCTTGCAAAATGAATCGAAAAGCTTGCAAGATGAATCAAAAAGCTTGCTAGAATCTTTCAACCTTTCGATTCAAATGCTGGGGAAAGGGGGCCAACGGAGAAAGGGTGCAGATTTTTGCAGCAGTAAACTTGTCTTAGCTTTTGCATGAGCCTTTTTACCTTCTTTGAAGACTAGAGCCAGTGCATTACTATGCTCCAAAAGGAGCGCACCCTGACCTAGACACCAAAGAAAAAACAAAGGCCCTAAATAGCTAAGATTAATGCACGAAGGGTCACGAACAAGGGCGGGGGGTTATCGCGCTGCGCGAAGGGTTCACGAACAAGGGCGGAGGGTTATCGCGCTGAAGAAGGAAACAGACAAACATATAAATGAGCATCTTAAGGCACCAGAAAAGGCACACAGAGAGGGGTTTGGGATATAGCACTGAAGACAGAAAGAAAGAAAGCTTTTGCATGAGCCTTTTTGACTTCTTTGACGACTACAGAAGGTGCATTTCTGTGCTCCAGAAGGAGCGCACCCTGACCTAGCCGCCAAAGAAAAAAAAGACCCGAAGATTAATGCGCGAAGGGGGTCACAAACAAGGGCGGGGGTTATCGCGCTGCGCGAAGGGGTCACAAACAAGGGCGGGGGGTTATCGCGCTGTAGTAAGAAACAGACAAATAAAATGCCTCTAGTTTTTTGCCTAAAAATTTGATTTTGAATTCAAAATCTTGCAAGAAACTTGCAAGATTCTTGCAAGATTTCACATTCAAAACGCGTTTACGAAAAAAAGTCAATTAGGTTCAGTTCTGCTGATCAAAAATTCTGATATCAGTCATTTCATTTGGTTTTCAGTTAGTTTTAGCTACAAAAAGTACACTAATAAATTTTCAGAATTCAAGATTCTTGCAAGATTTTTAATACGGGCTAAAATTTTGTAATTTGTTCAATAAACAATAATTTGCTTCAAAGATGTTTTATAAAATATTTTTACCCTGATTTATTTGTTTGCCTTGATTGATATCTTGCAAGTTTTGAATCGGCTTGCAAGATTCTTGCAAGTTTTAAATTCACTCATCACTAGGGTACTCTTTTAGGTTTTCTTGGTACTGAAAAAATAAGTCTGGGAGTTTGACGTCCCGAGCAGTGGTTTGAATTTGTCGTTTGAACGCCAAATCCATATCAAGTCTTAGTCTTTTCTAACCGCGAAGGTCTAAATAAAGTCTATCAAGTCTTCACTAGACATGAGCAGCGCGTTTTTATCATAGTCTTTATAACCACAATCTGGAGAATTGAAGTTAGTTTTCAGCAGTTTCTGAGAAGCTTAAAAACAAATCTTACCCAAACATCACAATCGTGATTGTTATATTTTTTAAACGTCGAAATGTCTGCTAACTTAAACTGAGCAAAAAGTAGTAAATAAAAAACTATCGTGATGAATCCCTTTAGATCAGGGGCTATATTGCTGAAAAATTGAGAATTTTGACCAATAAACCAATCCGACAACTGAATATTTTTTTAACAAATAAAAATAACAACCGATTATTTGGTTAGTGGAGTTGAATTATTCTGAGTTTAGATGGTTGCCCCAGTCAAAAAAGCCTCATACTTAATTGTGGATAACTGCTTAGATAACTCGATTCATCTATTAAGATGAGTTGCATGTTTAGCTCTTCTATCTGACACACTTAGAAAAAGCCAGTTTGGTTCGTTTTGATTTTTTTTTGTGTGTTTTGGCAAAAAAATTAATCAATTTTTGTTTCCCAACTCCCTTTACCATGGACACATTCTTTTAACATTAAAAAGATTAATTATAGTTACATAAAAGACATACAAAATATCTTAGTAGGATCCTGCGATGAATGTTAGAATTTTATAAATGACCATATTGCGGATACTAAGAACCTTATAGATCCATATACGTTTCTCTAATGAATAATAAGAATCGTATATGGCTCTTTATGGGCACTACAAACGGCGGCTGGTCTTCACATGGTCTACATAAATTAACCTCTTTTTACTACCTACCTGAAATCTGAATGTGTATAGAGAACTGCTACTAAAAAGAACTTTAAGTTCTGTAAGAAAGGGAAGTTTAAAAATCTATCAGATTTAGCCTAGCTAAAAATATATGAACCATAATTTTGTAAAGCACAGCCTATCCATATTCAAATTTGCTGTTATTGCAAAATCTCAAGTCAGCTCTGCAGGTAAGAAAAGTTTGTCCAGAGCAAAATATTGAACAGTTTAAAATTTGTTTTACAAATCTGTGAGAAAGCCCGATTGTGAATATAGAACACCTCAGGTCAACACAAAATCCACTCTCAAACATGAACATCAATGTTTTATAGCACTTCTTGTCTAATCGAAAAACCTTGCTACACAAAATCTCAGTTCAGCACTCTAATCAAGAAAAAATTGAAAAAGTTTGAATGGTAAAAATAATAAAAACTGAAAAAGTAAAACTTTTTTAAAAAGCAATTTGCTTTTTTAAAGCTTTCAAAAAGCTTTAAAAAGCAAATTGATACGTCGGAAAATTAATATGCATAAATTGAACAGAAAATCCTTTTTCTTTGTTCAGAGCGGAAAAAGAAAAATTGAAGGCAAAACACAAGAATTCCGTCAAAGTTTAATAAAAACTCTTCTTTAAAGCCATAAAAACCATTAGGTTCTCTGAAAATCAACTACATATACCTTCAACCTCAATTCTACGTACATGGGAGTTGTCAAAAATTGAGCCGTGTACGATAAATTTCTCAGTAATTAACACTAAAAAAAACAAAAGCAAAATTTTTTGAAAAAAAGGCGGCACCAAAAAAATTTAAAAATTTCTGATTGTAAGAATCCATGATATTATCAATTCTATCCCTGATTTTGCCACTCGCACAGAAAAACCACTCAAATTTCCCAAATGTTTGCAAATTAGAGCAATTGTTGAGTGAAATACTTCAAATATTTAAAAAAAACAATGACGCCTTTTGTATAGCTATCGAGTTAAATTTGTAAAAAAAATAATAACTCCAGAAGACTTTTATACGTTCCCGAGTTTCAACTAGCTCTCTTTCGATTTTTAGAGTGATTGCGTCAGCGGTTTCTAGGTCCCCATTTTCGGCAAACTTAAAAAAAGTGGACCAAAAAGCATATTTTGTCCAATTTTTGATGAAAAAAGTCTCACTTTTGAAACTTTTGTTTAAAATTTTAGCAAAATGAAACTCAATTCAAACAATTCAGCAACGCTCTTCGGTCTCTAACGGTAACATTAACACTCTACTGTTCAAAATTTTGTTTTGTTTTGAATAATGTGCCAAATTTTAGCAAAAAATTACTAAAATTGTGAATAAAAATTGTCAAAAATTCACAAAAGTTTATAACATGATAACTCCCTGTAAAAAATGAAATTAAAAAAATAATTCCATATTCTAGGATGTACGCGCTTTTTAATGATACCACTCACAACTCTCTACAATGACTATATCAATCGGCCAAAATTTTCTGAACAAAAAAAACCCATTTGAGTATATAGTTCCTCCCTCCCCACTAAAGCGGGGGGTCGGGACACAAACATGTCACATAATGCATAACATGCTTTTTAAATTTTTTTACTTGAAAAACTTTTACTTCAGTCAATTATAGTTGTTGATAGTTTGACATGTTAGTAAAAAAAAATTCCACCAGATAGTTTTTTATGGTTTTGTGCTTCCTTCAGCAATTAATGGGTAAGAAATATGGTAAACAGTGATATTTTTATGTATCTGATCAGAAACTGTTACATAAATCAAGAGTTTAATTTCTGAAACGTGAAAAGAACTCTGATACACCTCCCAATTATAAAGAAAAAGGCAATGACGTCATCTTTGCAATGAGATGAGATTTTTTTCCTCTATTATTGTTAATCAATAGGAATTATGGACTACTGTATAAACCATTTCAATCGCCCTATAATCCAAGGTGTCCAGTTGAAAACTACCCAATTTGTCAAAAACATTTAAAATCTGTCTATATACGTCAAACCGATTTGGTATCGGCCAACACCGTTGATACGACTTTAAAATTTCAGCATGTCCTCAAACTTAACGGATAATGGGATAAAGGACGCCAGAAAGGTACTTAAAAAATAAAATAAACGTCTGTGACCAACAGGGAGAACTTTTCATCTCGACTTAAAAGACGTCTCAAATGTGCTGGTTTTGAAAAGAGGGGTGCTTTCGCAACACAATTTGTTACCCAACTACTAATGGTTTGGCCTTTTAACAAACTCGGAGGAAAGAGTTTCAAAATAAATTTAGCAAAACATAAATCTGTATTTCTTCATTAAGCCATTGGTTAACGAGTTCTTTCGTTTTCAATCATTAACAAATTTTGGTTTAAAAAACAATAAAGAGAACTTCATGAAAATTTTCACGATTTCTAATTTCTTTTCATTACTATCTGAATACGTTACTAACTTCTAAAAAAATAAAATCTAAACCATTTACACTTTATAAATAATTCGATGTAACCATTTATTAGGTTGTAATAGAACACACATTTAAGGCGTATTTTAACCAAATTTCCATTAATATGTACCAATTTTTGCATTCATTTTGTCATTTAACTGTAGTTTCCCTTTAAACAATGAAAAAAAATGTTTCCTCAAGTACAAATAACGTTTAGAAAATGATAATTGTAACATTCAAAATAAAAATAGTTGTAAAGCAATAAAGGGTGTATCCCGAAATTCACTGAAATATTAGGAGTTTTCCAGAAACAAGAATTTCAAACTTAGACACCAGCTATATAGTAGCAACCCCTTAAAATTTTTGCTTGGGCCACAGCATAAGTAGACAAATAGGCTCGGTAATGTAAGTTCGCACGTAAAGTTCCAACCACATTAACCGCTATAGAAAAAAAACAATAACTTATCGGAGGTAATACCTTCCATTAGGGAGAGTAAGAGGCAAGACAAACGACAAAATCGAATAGAAACATCAAGCATTACTTAGAGCCAAAACTCAATAGCTATCTATTTTTTAAAAAAAGAATTAATACAAAGCATCACTAAATGTTTTTATTTTAGAAGATATGGGGCCTGTCTTTTTTTGAGAATAAATTACAATTAGACAGAAAAAAGGCAAAGTTAGAAAATACGCTTACACTTTTTTGGAATAAATTAAATTCAAATTTATGAAAGCATTTAGCTCCCAGCTGAAATCATTCAATGGCTTCATTTGTACCTTCGTATAACACCATTGAAACCTGTCATCATGCGGAAAGTCATATGACTGCAAAACAGCAAATACAAACAGAAATCGAAAAAATATTTTCAATAATAAGAGGAAAAAGTGTCCAACAAGTTGGAATCAAAACCTAACCATAAGAAACGTTGACTATAATCAGAAACAACCTCTTTCAACGCCATTAATGTGACATGCGCATTATTCTCAAATTTTTTTAGTTTGATGGTGCTTCAAATTGTTTTCTCTGCTTCTAAATTAAAACAAAAAATGTTCCAAATGTTAACTAAACCACCAATTTTAGTTAAAAATCATTATGTCAAAAAAGTGATGCAATTTGGTTACTTATCGAATTCTGCTTATTGTGTTTTTACTGTATCAATTTGAAGCATTATAAAACTTCTATAACGTCTCCCTAGATAGCAATGCAATCATTTGACAAATTAAAATCATTCACAAGATTAAAAAAGAATACCAAATGCTCAAATGCTTGGAAAATTCATAGATTAAAAATTCACAAAAACATTTTGTCTGAGCCTTAAAAATTATGAGTTTTACGCATAACACAAAATATTGTTTCAGTTGGCCTTATCAGACAAAAAGTGTCCTCGTAATAAAAGAACCTTTTTATGAAAAAATGCTTTCTTAAAACAATAATGAAAAAAGGCAAAAAAATTCTAAAAAATCAGAACCAAATTACAACTCGAACCTTTTTTTATTGAAAAAATCAACAAGGAGGTCACACCTGGCCTTTCTATCACTTCGTGGCTGTTAAAAAGCAAAATAATTTTGAAAAACGTCATGATAAATGTTGTTGGGAAAGGAGAAACTGAATATATCGAAAACAAACTACGCATTTTATTTTATAAATTTCTGTTTTTTTAGAAAAAAAACTTAAAAAATGTTACTTTCAGAAAGCCTTAGGAGGTACAGGTAGCCCATATCTGAGTGAAAGAACACTGTGACCATAGTATTTTGTCGGCACCGCCGCTTATACTGGTCAAAGTGGGCCAAATATGCATATTGGTATCATTTTTTTAGGAAAAAAAAGGAAAAAAGAAAAAAATGCTGAAGATTTAAAAATTTTGCTTAAAATTTTGCGCTAAAAACTGTTGTTTCTAGCAATTAACCATTTTTGTTTTCTTCTAACTTTGAACATTAAACAAATGAGACTATCCTTTGCATTTTTATAACATTTGGCAAAAATTGATCAAAGTTTAAGTAAAAATTGTGAAAAATGGGAATGGAACAACGATGTTAGGTTAACCATCACAAATCTGTAAATCTCCGTAGCTCTCCGGAAAAATCTAAATTCAAAGAATTTTTTTTTTTGAATTTCAATTTCTATGCCAGCAGGCTTTTCATTTATACCACTCACAATCGGGTACGATGAATATATCGATCGGCGAAAATTCACTGAACAAAGAAAACCAGCTGAGTATATATAGTTCCTCGCCCACTAAAGTGGGTCGGAAGCGAAATTCGAATAGGATCTGTTTTCAAATATCTGGGTTTCTTATAGCGGAATTGTTTTCAATTTTTGAAATGAAAGTTTTCAATTTTTGAAATAAAATCTTATATTTTACTGCATATTTAAGACACAAAAATTGTCCAACGATCTGGCCCGTTTCATTAGGCACATTTGGTTCAACACTTACTCCTTAAAGGAAACACCAATTGTTTGTTCACATAGATCAAAAATATCAGTTGAAAAATGATCGAAACTGAACCATAATAATTTGATTCGAAATGAATTCAACGAATTGCTAGCTGATGTTTTGGGTAGGGAACATACTCAAATTGAAAATTGCTGTCTGTTTGATTTTCTTCAAATTTTTCTATATATTTAATTCTTCGAAATAAGTAGATAAGTTTGCAACCTCTAACAGAATTGAAAATTCCTGTTTCCCTTATATTTTTTATGGACCGTGTCAATCTCATAGAGTTTAAAAACTAATTAATTGATTAAAATCTTTAAGGAGTTCGCTAAAGATTCACCGCTTTAGTTCAAAATAATTTTTTTTAAAAAGCGCTCACACCTCAACCCGGATGGTAAAATAAGTGGAACAATCATTTGAATCACCATACTATCTTACGAATGATTCACGTCCTTTCAAAGTGGGAAAAGTGGGGTGTTACATCAACCTCAATTTCCAGACAACATTTCATTATCTATTCTGGACGCTAATGAAGGACTCTGTCATCTCTAATATTATTAATCCAAGCTGGTATTAACAACAGACGGGTCACATTATCCGGATAAATTTCCACATTCTTTTCAGCATGTTACAGAGTACGTTCAAATGATGTTTTTCAACCCATTTTTTTAAAAACTACATTTATTGAACAAAATTTTGATTATTACACCGTTATCCTACTTTCTTTAGATAACTTCAATTATTTGGAATTCCTTTAAATTCTTTACAGCAAAGGCATTAACCGGGTCGTGGGGTGAATTTTTTATTAGAAATGAGGTGAATGTGGTGATTTTTTGCCAAATATGCGGCAATTGCAGTGAAAGCGGTGGAAAAAATCGTTCACCAAATTTCACCGCATTTCTTACAAAAAATTACCGCAAAATTCACAGCATTTCTTGCAAAAATTTACCGCATCGACTTTGGTTGCATATTATTGTAAGAAACGAGGTGATTGCGGTGAATTCGGTGAAAAAACTTTTCAACAAATTTCACCGCATTTCTTAAAAGGAATTCACCACGAAAATAACCACATTTCCTACAAAAATTCACCGCATTTGTTTTCCAATCTGTATTGAATCTGACTTAAATTCACAAGAAATATCATACAAATATCAATTATGTGAGATTTGGTGCAGTGGAAGAAGAAGTTGAATGCATTCAGGAGTTGAGATGTTCGAACTTGTGTGCAGAAGTTTCTTTTCTGTAAGAATACCGAAAACGCCGTGAAAATGAATAATTGACCGCGATTCACCGCATTCACAGCAAAGAGATATCAGAAATACGTGGTGTAAATTTTTCCACCGAATTTCACCGCATTTCTTACGAAAATTTACCGCCAAACCTCGATCCGGGTAATTGAGAATTGATGACACTTATCAATAATGGTTTCAAATATTAAAAAGCTTTCAGCAAAATGCTAGCTTTAATTTTTAATTCTATGCATTTAGGGAGATCTGTGCATTGAGCAAGAATGATTCACAGAAGAAGCCTCGCTTCAATACATTTCAACAAAATCAAGTGCACTCAAGCCTTTGATTTTTAGTTGACTTGTTTACAAGGCAAAATGAACAATAACACTGGAAAGAGAAAATTTCTAATAAAAAGCTTCCTATCTTAGGGCTCCCGAGGTGGCATCTGTAACAGCAGTTCGAAAGTTGACCCAACTAAGCCGCTAAGGAAAATTCAAACTCAACTTTAAGAAAACCGGTAGGACAAGTAGTAATTATGTTAATAAGAAACGAGGGAGAGGAGTAAATTCAAAAAAACTTCCAAGAACTGTTCGCGACAATATTAAAAGAAGCAATATTATTTTAATTGTTTCAAATAGATATCATATCTACAACTATAAATCATATATAGCTTATAACGAAACTAACCTAAGAGAAAATGGCAAATAAGACAACAGTTTGAAGCAAAATGCAAAATATCTGATTTTCTCAACAAATACGCGTAAAGATTTTATAAGCAATATATATCAAAGTTGAAACTACCACAGAAAGAAAAAAAAGATTTTAGTAGAAACCTTTTTTTTTTCTTTCTGTGTAGAAACCAATCAAAAATTTAAGAAAAACACAAAATGACAGTAAAAAGAATCCCCAAAATGAACAAAATTTGAACATCTCTGTTTTCTCACATCCGCGGAATGCTTTAAAGTACTAAAATTACTGGCTTTTTGATTCCAGAGCTGCTCATTTGTTAATAAAATCTCTTTCAAATGTGATTTTAACAAAAAAATTAATATGTTGCAGCATTTTTTTGAAAAAACAATTACGTGTCACTCAATGGATATATGAGAACAAAACAATTTCAACTGAAGCTGAATTTAATGTGACGATATTCTGAATAAACCGAAAAAAAATAAAATGCAACTAATTTCTATAAGTTCATGGTAAGTGCTCGGTCAATGTTGCCTGTGCACTATGATCAGTCTAAGATATATAGCTTGTCTTAGTTTTTTGATATTGGATATGATATATCATAATGAAATTGGTTACACTCAAAATAATTCAGGACGTATTAATAATTTAAGACAGATCTCAAATAATTTTTTCTTCTCGTTCATATGAAATTTGCTGCATGTGTTTGAAAATTTGTCGCATTTTTTTTTCTCAAAAAAGGCTTGTTTTGGGGCTCTAGATAATGACAGCATTGGAATAATAACATAATTGTTATTCTGAGATGCCTAACAGATAGTCGCTAGTAACCTGAACTGATCGCAACAATAACTAATCTTTAAAAATTAATCAACTTTTTCTCAAAATTGACATGATGCTTCCGAAAGTTAACGCATTTGAAATTTTGCTGGTATGATAATTCTAGGGAGGTATTGTATTGATTGGTCACGCATGCCATCGTAACTTGTTTTAAATAATACATAAAAAATTTGATTAAAGAGTGGTGAAATTTTACGCCCAATTGGCCCGGAGAACTGCCAAAATTTGGTCGAAAATCTTTTCCTAAGAAACGAAACTCTTGACTTTCTGTTTGCAGTGTATTTCTAGATGCAGTGGGATTTACTTTGATACAGCACATGTGATTCTTGAATGCCTTCGAAAAATTAAAGTTCTTCTGAACAAAAAAAGTGGAAAAGATTGCTGGCATAACTTTCTCGGTTTTCCTCTCAACAAAATGTGAGAACAAAAATAGACTCAAAATTTGAAAACAGTGAGAAAACAATTGGTCCAGTATCTACCAAAATACCAACAAAGGCAATTTGATAATCAATTGCGACTTGAAACAATTGGTTAAGAATAAAGCAACTATCCCAAAAATCTAACTCAAAATGTGTTATTTCTATGCTAAACCATATTAGTGCATTAGATCTTGATGGTTTAAAAATGCGATGAAAGGAAAAAACTGTGCACCAGAGGAATGCGCTGGGAGACTCCTCATAGGCTCGATAGGTAAAAATGCCAAAAGTAACAAAAATTGATATAGTGAAATTGAAAAATATAAAATAAATGATATAATTGTTATAATTAAAATCAATTTCAGGAAATCAATTTTAAACGGTTTAGTCAATCATTTGGTTACAATGCCGGAGAAAACTTAATAAGGCCTAATAGGGCGCTGAAAATGTTATGTAATTTTTCTACGGCACCCTACAAGTCTTAGTAAGTTTTCGAAGCTTTGTCAAAGGCTGTCACCCAGTAATAGAACTCATCTCGATGTTGGTGTATTTGTTTGACAAATTAAATGCAACTAGATTTTTTACAAATTTTTAAAAATATGAAATATAAAAACCTAAAAAAGAAACAAAATATATCAACAAATTGTTGAGAACTTTAAATCTTGATACCTTGTCAATAAATCAAATAATCCGTCAAATTTTTCAAGACTTTTTTAATGTTACCACTTCTATGTCCCTCCGCAAAAATATTGATTTGCTGAAAAGAGTTTGAGAAAAGAAATGATATAAAAAAGCTGATATAGTTTTTCTAACCTCTGTTTACAATACGAGTTGAAACAAAAAAAGTTCAATTTTTGTGCATTGAGTATTCCCCTGGAGTACATTGATTTTTGACCGATTGCCCGCGCAATGAGGTCCAGGCCTCAAATAATTGCGCCTTAGTCTTAAAAGATATAAGGGCTGAGCTTCACAGTCCAGCAAATCATTTCAAAATCAGATCAAACAATGAAGTTAGAGAAATGCGATAGGAGAAAATAAATGCCACATTCAATCGTAGTCAAATTGATTAGTTCAATTTTATCAACATTCAAAATCATTAAGTTTTATTAGTTCGTGATTATCGTACACGAAGTGAGACTGCAATTCTGACTACCACCAAGCAAGCAAAACTGTATTAACGACATACAAATGACTTTAACAAATTGCATCAGAGTCTTTGCGATTGATTTGCAAATCAATTTTTTTGCTGATACAGAGTTTTCGGCAAAACTACTATATGGTGGACAATTTTCCCATGACACCTGATACACACTGAAAGAATGACTTTATCGGAAAATTTTCACATTTTTGACATCCTGATTTACAACCAACAGGAGATAAAATTATGACATCTAAAACCACGTGACTGGCAGCATAAAGAAATGGATTTTCAAAAACAAAAAAACTTCAGTTGAAACTTGTTTTTTGGTTACATTAAACTGAAATACGGTGCGTCTTGGAGCACAATTACCTGTGTTGTAAATTACTTGTTTACATGTTTTGTTTCGGTAGACAATATTAGTGGTTGTTTAAATTAACTTTGACTAGTTGAAAAGAGAAATAACTATGACATTATAGAAATTTGCTTCTGAGGAAGAAAAACTCTCAAGTAAGAGAAACTTTGTGCAAAACGTGAAATCAGTTTCTTGTAATGGTTTTAATGAAGCCTAGCTGGTTTCATCGTTAGCATTATTGAAGCCATTTCAAAACAAAATCTTTGGTTACTATTACTAAGCTGGGATTCCCACTTTAAAAAACTGCTATTGATAGCGGACTTGAACCCGAACTTTGCATAGTAAAACCCGATTTATAAAACTACATTTTAAGGGTTCGGGAACATCGGGAACACCTAAACTGGACTTTTAGTTTGAAGTATTAACAAAAACTCCACAAAAATCTGATTGCTTCAAAATGAAATCATTTGTGTTCTGAGCGATACAAATTATTCATCATCAAAGTTGAGCTACTAGTTATTGCTCCTAAGGTTATTTCATGTAATGTAACGGTAATCTACTGCATAGTGGATAAAACAGTTCTCAAAATTTTGAATGCAAAACATAAGATCCGGACAGAATCGCAACAGCTAAAACCAAATGGCTGGTGTAAAATTTCTTTGTCTTTAATAGGAGAGCAGCCGTTACATTTAGGCCACCAAGCAGGACTGTGGAAGGCAAACCACTGTACAATTTGATGAAAGTTGTGCGAAAAGACATCAACTATTAAATATCTCTCGAATCGAAACGAAACACCATTGAAAAGTGCAATTCAATAAGGAAAATGAAGTGCTTGACCAGCTTAAAGGCAAAAAGCAAAGCAAAAGTGGACAGCTACCAACCAATTCAAGCTTAAGGTGCATGTTTTGCACAGTACCTGAAAATTTTTAGTCAGCACAAATGATTTGCGATAAGAGGCCTCAAAATTTAGTTTGAGAAGTCAACTAGAAAACAACAGACATTTAAATATTAACCAACTCAAAATAATAGATTGCGAGCTTTTCAAGCACTTGCAGATCGAAATATTGTTATCCCAACACAGAAAATGTTGATGAAGAACAACCGAAACAAGCATGCGAAAACAAAGCGAACTTGGTCATTAAGGTTTCATATATAAATAAAGGCACCCAACCAGAAGTGAATGCTGAGCAAAACAACAAATTTCAAGCAATGAACTCAGGCGAGAGTAAAAAGTAATTATCCAACGGTCAACTCAGCTGCTCAAACGGTACAAAACGGAAAAACAGCTAGCAGTAAAGATCTGAAAGATTTTTCGGAAAAATCTTGAGAAAAGCAAAAACGTGAGGAACAGCTGAAGTAAATCGGTATTGAATTAGAAATAAAGCAGCAAAAAGAATATTCAGAGTTTAAACAAAGAAAGCTAGACCTAGAAAGAAAAATGAAGCTACCCAAGAAAGCGTCAATTACTGGAAGAGGAGCATGAGCTTGAGCGTAACGTGATTTTCGTTCCCAGTCAACCAGAGAGAAGGAAAATTCGTCCTTCAGTTGGACTTCTTCATATATCAAAAGAGAAATGTCTCCAAAAGGGCCAGTTTGTTCAATAATTATTTTACTCCACAACGCTACACAACAGTGTCCATGCAGGTAGCAGCAACCTACCAAACTGAAGTTCTATAAATTCTAAGAGAACCCTCTCAAATATCCTGAGTGGTCTTGTATTTTCATTACTACAGGTGATCAACAACCAATACCAAACAAAAAAGCTTAGGAACCATCAGCCGACACTAATAACCAGCAGGAGAGTTTGGAAAGCCTCGTATCATCAGCGATGCACAGCTAGAGAGTCTCCTGAAGGCGATTCAAGTGATACCTTACAACTCACCAGCTCTGTTCAATCTTTCAGTTATTGTGTGTAACGTTGCGATCGCGCTAACAAAGAACAGACGAGTTTCAGATCTGCAATCAAGATCGACACTGTTTATCGCAGTAGTAAAACAAACTCAAACTTTCAAAAATAAGTGTTGTTTTCTTGTTGATGATAAGGATGAAGACTGGCTTGTTCTTGTTATGTCTGTAATTTGGCTATCAATAAAATTATTTATGCATGAATGGTTTTCCGATTTCAAAGGAAAGCGAAAAAGAGATCGAAGAAGCGCAGACAGATACAAACGGTCTCCGAAGACATCGGACTTCAGTGCAAATGTAATAAAGAAAGAAACCACGCAAAAGCAAAACAATCACTGTGCGCCAGGTGATGGCGCTGTAAATATGGAACTGTCTATTAATCAGGAACATTAGTTTGAGTGATCTGTAGGCAGCATTGAGGAAGCAATGCCTATGTTACGGATGTCTAAGCAAAAGACATGCAATGAAAGATTAAAGTTCACTGCATGCGGAGTAAACAGATGTTCTACGAATCACAATTGATTGCTACACTCTGAAAACCAAATGGACGAGGATAATCACGCAGTCAACGTCAGCGCAGCAATAATCAACCAGAGTAGTGAAATTACAATCTTTATTCATATAATTCCTAACACGGTTATGGACCATGAGTTTCATGTATTGATCAAAGGTACTAGAGAAATTTAGAGCTCAAGGCAGTCATGTTATGCTCGACGTAGCTGGCATATAAGAAACAAGAAGGATCTGAAAACACAAAAACTTCCTCTCAAGAGGAAGTGATGCACTCAGGGTGCATTGATTCGAGGCGTTTGCATACGCTTCAATTTAATTGGGCAACAGAAACGACAACTACAACAAACTGAAGCAAAGCTTCAAACACTTGAGTGTTTCGTCTATCAGAAGCTGCAACTTGATAGCATCAGTCTTTTGGTCGAGATAATTTTGAGATAAAACTCCCCTTGTACTACAAGATAGGAACACCTTCAGCCGTTTTAACAGAGCTAGAATGGTTGTCAATTGAATAATGACGCCCAAAAGAAGATAAAATGATTTCAATTCACCTTCACAGAAAATGTGAGAGTGCCTGAAACAATCCAAACTTGGTGCAAAATAAAAATTATGCTTACAAAATCAACTTAGTCAAAATGTCATATAAGAAACCCCAGAAACAAAAGATGCTAAAGAGCTTTGCGAAGCCTAGAGTTGAGCCGTACGAAGTGGGAATCTTGTGGTGTGAAGCAGAGCCCAACCTACCGAGCAGCTTAAGCCAAGCCTTGGGCCAGCTTTTTTTTCAATAAAACAAATATCCAAAGTGACCAAAACCTAAAAACTTGAAATCAACCGTCCTTTTTTTACAGAGGTTGAAAAAAAACTAGTGATGAAATTGAACGAATCAGAATTAAAAGTCTCCTTTGGTTTAAGAAAAATGTTTTTACCACATTATACAGTGCTAATTCCAAACGATCCCGGCAAATATTGCAATGTTTACAACGCTGTATTAGTATGCAAAGGAGTTTGCCTGAACGAACAGCTACTAGCAGGAAGTGATCCACTGCATGTGTTGATTGGAATGATATTCAGCTTTCGCAAAAAACCAATAGCCAGATGAAGTGAAGGACAATTGAATCATTTTCCCACCAACGCAATTTCCCGAGCAGGAGAAATTGCTTGAGGAGTCTTTGACGTCCAAGAACGAACGAACCGGTACAAACTTGCAAAAATTAGCGCTAAGTACATGGAAATAAGTGTTCTCCAATTTGTGTAATTTATATCCTCTAGCTAGTGGACTTGATAACGAGGAAAAGTAATCTCTCCGAAAATCAGTAGAAACCCATGAATAAGCGATCAAAGTCTTGATTCAATTGTAGGTCTTCCTCCAAAAACATGGTTTTGATCAAACGAAGTGGATGAGCAACAACGATGCGTTTACCGAAGCAATCCCAGAGGACGTGAAATCGATCAGCAAACGGATTCAAGACGAGCTGGAGACTAACGTTCAGAAATCGTCAGTGCTTGGACTACAAAACACTGTTACTGAGGATATTGTTCAACTCAGCAGGGGTACCGATTAAAAAAATTGAAACACCCATAACTAAGAGGAAGGTTTTTTTTAATTGGTATCTTCAGTAATTGACAAGATTGGAACTGTTGTTGAGTTTAGTTTCACGACTTCTGAAAAGCATCTGGAGACGAATTCTGAGGAGCATCTGGACTAAGAGTGGACAACCTTGCGGTAACGACGTGGAGCCTGGTGATGCACAAAATTTATGCAGTGATGGAGCAACCGCCAATTGTATACGAAACAAGCACCGATTGAAAAAAGATCAATACAGTGGAAGACAAAAGTGAAAATTATGTGTTTCATGACGCATCAGAAGACACTGTTTTTTCAATGGACTATTAACGTTCAAAAACCAAGAAATTCTCCGCATACTTTCCGCTTGTAATTGGACAATGCAGAGTGGCTCCGATGAGACCTCCTTCAGTACCACAATGGGAGCCGCAAGGGTCTGTCATGGCAGCACGGTTGAAAGAACAGATAGTCAAAACACAGAAAATGGAGATACATTGTTGCTGTTTTTTGTCCGACCGCACTACAGTATTAAGTGGCTTCGCAACTCCTTTCGTAAACTGAAAATGTTTGAAGGCAATCGAATTGCAAAGGTTTTGGATACAACTGACATTTCACAGGAAAAATTTGAGCGGTATCAACAACAAACCAGACATTGGCACAAGAGCAATCAACACCGAAGAACTCAAAGGACGTGAAAGGCTCAAATGACCAACCGAGTTATAGCAACCAGAAAGTGAACGACCAGAGCCGGCGAACATAACCTTTTCCTCAGATGAAGAGAATATACACTCATTAGTCTTCTTGACACATGCTGAACAGTGAAAAGACTGTTGTTCACTGGAAGCAATCAAAAACTCAATAGTGACTACAATTGCAACGAGAATTAAGAATACACAAACGGAAAACATTTGTAGACAGCATTCAAGAAAGAGAAAAAAGTTAAAGGAATCATACTCAGGCTGCTACAGCAAGAGCAGTTTTTTGAAGAGGTAGAATTTTTTGCAGCTGAAAAGCAAAATCCAAAAGGCAGAAGACCCTGTAGTTCACATCCTTCTTCTACGAAGAAAGACATATTGGAGCCAAACGTCGAAAGTGACAAAGAAAAGAGCCAAACAAAAGTGAATTGAACTTCAATGCAAAGCATACAGTTTTACAGCTGAAGAATTCTTGTGAAAGGAGCACACAAGCAACCAAAATGAACATAAAACCACTGAACATGTAAAAAACAACGCTCAAAAGGAGATGTGGATCCCAGGCATACAAAATGTTGTAGAGGCAATCAAAAACAAACGAGTTACTTGCAAAAAACTGTAAATCAAAAACGACGACACCAGTAAAAGCTGACCTCCCCGATGAGGTGTTAGCTGCATCAAGAGCTTTTACCTTTACCAATTGTGCAATAGACTACTTTGCTCCTTTTAATATGAAGGTTGAACAAAGGGACGGAAAGCGATGGAGTTGTCTGTTCACATGTCTATCCGTGAGAGCAATGCATGTAGAAGTGGTGTTCAAGTTGGACAGAGATAGTTGTCTCAAAGCAATCATGCAAGTTATGGCACGAAGAGGCGAACCATTTACAAATGCTTTCAACAACGGGACACACTTTGTTGAAGCTGAGCGAGAAATTGCACAGTACATTGCGGCATGAAGCGAAAGATGTATCGCATAATATCTAACTCAACACGGAATCAGATAAAATTTCAACCCAGCCGAAGCACCTCACTTTGTAGACTATGAAAAAGGTTTGTCAAAAATTGCAAGAAAGCAAAGTATGCAGTGTTTGAGAACCGATCAATCAACAACGACGTTCTTCCAAAAACAATTTGTAATATTGAGCAGATATTGAACGCATAACAATTGACTTCATTCGATTCCGACCTTAATGGCTTAAAGACCTTGACCCCCAATTAGTTCCTGCTTTGCAACAAGATTGTCTGATTACCCTAGCTACTATGTACAGAAAAATTTTTGAATCATTAAAAGCTCTTCCAACACGCTCTTTCAAATCTCATTCAAGACAAGTCTTGTAAATATTAATTGCAACTTTTGAAAAAAAGGCGAAACTGCCAATCTACAGCAAACGAAAATATTAAAGATAGCAATCACGTTAGATTGAACGAAGAAAATGATTAGTGAGGATATTATAATCTGAGTAGATAGAAGAGACAATCGATAGACAATTTAAGGAGCGAACGACGGAAGTTATAGAAGACCGGTAGTTACAAACTCGCTTCTGATTCATTAGACGATATATTATCTTTGCGATAGAAAACATTACCAATGATGTGAAAGCAGAGCTTCACAAGTGAGCAAATCAAAACAACTGTAAAATTAGAAGAGCATGACAAGCGTGAAACTTAGTGCTGCATTCTATCAAAGTCAATTTAATTTGTTTGAATGTTTTTACCAACCTTCAAGTTTAGTAATTATTATCAGTACGTGATTATCATTTATCAATGGAGATTGAATCAAAAACTATAACTACTTCTTTATAAGCAAAACAGTATTACTATATGAAAATGACTTTAACAAATTGCATCAGAGTCTTTACGATTGGTTAGCGAATCAACCAGTTTTTGATGCAGAATAATTGACAAATTTTCTACATGGGTAACAAATTTCTCAGTACATCAAATTAACACTGAAAATGTGACGTTATCTTAAGTTTTGTCGTTCACATTTTGACAACATCTTTTTCTACAACCAATCGGAGATGCAATCATGACATGTAAAACCACGTGACTACCAGCATAAAAGGAGCTTGAAAATGTTCAATAACCAGTTGTAAATCGTTAATTTGGTCATTTTAAACTAAGTTACGATGCGTATTGAAGCACAACTACTTGAGTAGTAAATTATTTATCGTGTGTTTTGGTAGATAATATTATGGGTTGATCAAATTAACTTTGACCCATTGAAGGAGAATTAACTATGAACTGGTTAAAACTTTCTTTCTTGCTAACTAAAGAAACTAGTAGCTAAATACGAGATACTTTGTGCAACGCATAATTTCAGATTCTCTTACTGTCTCTAACGAAGCCTAGCATGGTTTCATCATTGGCATTAATGAAGCCAATTAAGAACAAAAACTTTGGTTATTATAATACTGTTCTTGAATTCTAATCTTGCAGATCCCCACTTTTAACAACTGCTAATGGTAGGGGAGTGAATATTTGCATAGTAATATCCGAGTTATTTGACTACAATTTCTTGGGACGGGAATTCCTAAATTCTGTTTATAAGTTGAGTTATTTTTAAAAACTCAACCAAAAGCTGATTCTTTCGATCTGAATGATTTTGTATTTTGAGCGAAAAAAATTGTTGAACGTTGTTCGAAGCTAAACGAATAGTTATTGGAACCCATTGCGTATCCAGTAATGCAACCGCAATCTACTAAATAACACAGTTTACTGCAAAAACCTAATATAGGGACAGACTTGAAACCACTGAAACAACATGTCATCGTTTTTTTTGTCCATTTATCATACATCCATTAACCAAAAGAGACTTTTTTGTTCTTTTACATCAATTCTCCCACATTTCGGCCAGTCTGAACACTTATGCAAGAAAGCGCTTTTAGGGGTCAACGCTTTTATAACAAAATCTAAAATTCTTCTCAAGGGGCGCAGAAAATAAAGCTATAAAGATTAGCGATTGTTGGTTATAAAAGTGACTTCTAAAATCTCCACTCAAAGTGGGAATTTAGATTTTTGCTTTAAATAGAATTAATATAACAGTCTTACTGCAGAGGATAAACCTTATAAGCTTCAACTAAACCGTCAAGTTTTGACAGTTTTAATTGATTTCTGCTTATTGCTTATTTTATAAAATTTACACAGAAGCTGATTTTATCGCCCGTTATTGATCGAAATTAATAAAATTTTCTTCGACCATTGAGGTTATTAAATATATTTTAAGCAGTAAAAACCATCCTAAACTAAGCAGCATAAACTAAATCAATCACCCGAATATTAATAATAAATATAAACTTGATATACTTAAACATCGTTCCGACCAAAAGAAAAAGGTCGGGTCGTCAAATTTTTCAAAGGATACTTAAATAGCGCTTTAGAATTCAGAATAGGAATACATTATTACTTCATAATGTCATATGTTTGAAAGTACCATCTTTGTTTGTATGTCCCGCTTTTTCACCCCTATTTGATTAACCCCCTATCATTTGACTCGATCGTTTCACCCTTTCATCATTTCACCCCCTCCCCTACCCCTCCCCCCATCTCAAGTCTTTATATAATTGCTAAAAGACATGATAAGAGTTTGTTTTAACTGGTGTTCCCCATTTCGTAACCAAACTCGCTAAGGCACTAATCTACATCCCTCTGCCCGGGCCGAGATGCCAACGCTAAAAAACGCAAATTTATGTAGGATTGGCGTTGAATGCCTCGAACTTATGTAAGATCAACGCTTTAGTGTAGAACTTGAAAAAGTTCAACGCCTATCTTACACAGTTTCCGTTGGATTCAGTGTAGATCTCACATATTTTGCCTTGAACTTAGCTTAGATCTTGCATATTTTGCGTTGAATGTAGCGTATATCTAAAAAATTTTGTGTTGAATTTAGCGTAGATCTTACATAAGTTTGGCGCTAAATTCAACTCAAACTATGTACGCAAAAATTTATGTAAATTTTACGCTTAGAAATACTTTACGGTTTCTTTCGATTTTTTCCTTTTATTTTGCAGCTTATTTTTATCTGAATCAAATTTAGCTAATTGTATCGCCAACTCAGAATCCTGCCAGCCAGCAGCTGAGTTTGGCGCTAAGATTGGCGTTTATGTAATTGCATCAGATTGCCAACTGCTTGACAGGATGAATATTTCTGTTTTTAAGATTTTTTTTACTCGTAAAATCCGCAATTTTCAAACACCAGAAATTCTTTCTGAAACAGTCTCTATAGACACTGGGGATCTCACACACCAAGTTTGATTAGATTTGAATAGCTCTCGGAACCTATAAAAAATACATATTTTTAAAATTCGTAATTCGCAAAGTTCGCAAATTTCTGTATGGAAAACTAATGTTTTCCTAGGCAGGCTATACCTACCAAAAACTCTTGGGAATTCAGACTTCCCATACAATGGCAATCTCTGAATATGAGTTTCAATTGATTTGAATAATTTCCTCATTCGATGAAATGCCTATTTTTGAAATAATTTATTCAAAAAAATCGCAAATTTCCGTATGGAAGCCAAGTTTTTTTCCGATGCAAAGTTATGCAAGATCAACAGTAAATTCAACACAAAAATATATAAGATTTACAGTTAAAATTGCTAAATTAGGGTAAGATCCACGCTATATTCTGCGCTATATATAAATTAGCCTAGTGTCGCCCACTTCCACACACGCTTACAACTCTAATCTTAAAATCCGAAGAAGCGCGACACAATTGTGTATGCATACTCGGTTTTTTGGACCTTGGTTACGTGATGTCCAAATGGTTCTTAAACTAGGAGAAAAAAGTTACTTGAATTTTTATGGAGTGTATGAGAACTAAATAGTAACTATCAGTTTTATTGATTTGTTTCATCTACATATTGTTTTATACATATGTCACTAATTCTGAGCGTTTCAATGTTGTACATCTGAAGCAAAAATTAAAACTTATTTAAATTTTTTTTTTGACTCCTATGATTAAATTGTGTCTGGTTCAATTTGGTAATTTGTTCGCCTGTGTTTTGCTTTTTTAATTGAAAAAAAGTTGAAATTCTTTAGTCATATAACGCTTTGTTTTGTGTCTGAAGAAATTCTGAAAAATAACTTCTTTTTTAATAACTGGAAAAATGACGGACTGCCTCTAGATCTTAGTTTGTTTTAGTTTATAAGAAGAAGAGAAGTGTTGAGACGCAAAAAGATTTTTTTGTCACTGATGCTGGTGAGAAACGGTAGACATCTTTTGGTGCTCGTTTGTTGAAGTTCGAACTAATTTGATCAAATCAACTAAATGGTTTTCCAACAAATGAAGCTGGGTCAGTTTGAAGAATACGTTTTACTTATAATTGTTACGTTAACGGATGTTTGCAAGCTATTT
>NW_027451344.1:0-32500 GCF_964194025.1 Convolutriloba macropyga
AGTCCTCATGTCACCTTATTAGCATTCAAAATAAAACACAATTGAACATATTAAAATCCTGAAAGATATAAATCATCGTTTTAACGGCCTCGACGCCTCTTTCTTGAAGAAATCAATTGAATTTTTTAATTTTGTCTTAACTGTCATTTATACTTTGTCGTTTCAGTCGTATGAAATTTCCTGTATAGTGATAGCTTTCATTGGCTTTTCACGGAACAATAGAACAACCGATATTCTGATATTAGTTGATAGCTGATGGCTTTCATGACTTTGAAACCCATCGTTGTCCAAAATTAAAAAAAAAACTTTTTAACTTCGCAATTTTGTTCTTTTTATGTTTCTTTTTGTTACATAATCTCCTTAGTTAATTACAGGTCAAATATGACATTATGGGTTTCAAGGGAATAAAAGGGATTGCGGTCCCAAAACCTTTTTTTATAAGAATTTGTTATGACCTTACTGGCTTCGACACCGCTTTTTAACAAAAAAAAAGTAAATTAATTTGATTTTTGTCATATTTGACGTTCTTTTTGTAGATGCAAGAAATATTCTGGATTATTACAGGTCTTGAGGGTTTCCTTTTAATGAATAAACGAAGCTATTTAAATAGCTCTGTTTGTAATTAATGCCTTTCATGACATTGAATGTAATTTTGTTTCGAAAAAAAAATTAAAAGTGTTACATACTTTAGCACTTCGCTTTTCTGTCTACTTGTTACCTAGTCTTACTAAAGAGTGGCCACGTACTAAATTATAGCTGTTTGAAGAAGGCGCAATCAAATATACTCTGAGTGCCAAAATTTGGCTTGACGGTTTTGACAGCGTTTTCTGGCAAGTTTCAATTGAAATTTTGTTTGTTCTTTGTTGTTCTTTTTAGCCGCTTTAAAAAATGAATAAGGGCAGGTCCTAAAGCCCTTCTATAGAAGCAGTGGTAATCGTAAATTTGTGGTAATATTAATTGATTCCTAATGGTATTTATTACTTTGAAGTTAACTGTTTCAAAAAAATAAGTTAATTTTTTACTTTACTGTTTTTGTTCTTTTTTGTATAATTGTTACCAAACCTTTTTATGGACTGGTCGCATATGTTTTCTGGTGATCTATAAGTTATTTTTGTTTAGTTTTAGGTTTATCTGACGGTATGTTGACTTTGTTATTAAGTTTAGTTTTTAAGAGGGACATAAATTTTTTGATGTAATTAATGTTTGTTGTTGTTGTTGTTTGATTTTGCTGTTCGTCTTGACTCGCTTTCTTAATATTGACATATTACAGCAATCCAATGCATCAGTTTTTACTCCACTGAGTTATTTGTTTTGGAGGTTATCTTATCGTTCATACAGAATTTTTTGAAAAAGACTTGGGCTTTTTTGGGATTCGCAAAAAATAATTTTTGGGTTTTTCTATCTGTTCCTCATTTGGTAGACAATTATGCCAAAATTGTGGATGGGCGGGGTCGGAACCTTATGTGCCATCGCACATTACCGAGCCGCCTTGTTGGATTTAACTAAAGACTTTCATTTTATCCAGTCCAATGAAACGCGGTCAACTTTGCCTATAACCTCAAGCTTGCCTTGTTTTAAATAATCTGATGTAATTGAAACCATTACTTGTCTTTGAGGGCACTGATGGATTAATCATTCAAATTACTATAAAATGTTCTCTCAAATTTTCTCAAATCCAATTTTTTAATTTTATATAGGGTTGAATAATGCCATAGTCAGGTTTAACCTCTGCCAAATTATAGATATAGGTCCACTTCCTGTATGTCAAATTTGTTGATCGTAAGATAACATCTATCAAAATTTATCCTTTGAATGATGCGAAAACAAAAATACAACCTTCTGTTGCAAGGATAATCAAGAAATTCTGCTTAACAGTATCAAAAAGTCAAATTGAAATAGTATTGATTATCTAATTTTAAGCTTTAAAACAGAGTGACCTTTTCCAATTGTGTTTGGTTTATATCAACCATAAAAAATTTTTTTAATAAACTTGCTCATTCAAGGAAAGAATGCTAGCGAGAAAAATCCAAACAAAATCATACATTTTGTATATGACTTACTTATAGAATCTTAACAAATGTGTGGAAGCTTGTGATTCACTTCATTTGATAATTATCACTGAGTGGTGATATCATTTGAGAAATCAAGCGCTATAGCTATTTTCTCATTAGTTCTTCTGGTTCGAAACCGATTGTACTGACGGTTTCCTACGTTTAATCGCCAAATGTTCCAGATCTAAGAGACCGATCAAACCGACGACTGCATTACGCTTACATGTAAATCAGAACTAGCAGAATCAAAGAAACCGAAGAAACCGACAATTGTGTTACGCTTATAACAGAACTACAGAATCTAAGAAATCGAACATACCAAAACTAGGAAACATAACAAGCTACAGATGTATTACGTTTGAAAACTACGAACGTGCCAATGATTTCTTGCGTTTAGAAACCAAATATATCGATGACACCGTATAAAAAACCTAAATACACGACAATTTTTATACTTGTAAGTTTGACAGTTTCTTAATTAGGGAACTGCCATTGCTTGTTTTCTGTTAATTCACGTTGTTTATAGAATGGAAGAAATACATCTCGAAATCCAGAAACTTTCTTTGTCTGGGGTAGATCATTAGCAGACTGTTTTATGGTTGCGGTTTCGCGCTTAAACTTGTCTGGTTAATAATATCTCTCAGAAGGATCAAACCTAACATCAACATTTTTCCTTGCTTTAACCTGTAGGAGAAAATAGTATTTGGAATATTTTCTACGAATGGCCGTCAATTGCTGTAGTTGACGGCATACTAAGCTATAGTTTTTTTATGAATGCTGAGAGTACCTTTCAAAACACTGACTGAAACTCTAAGCAAGCTTTGGTACAAAAATTAGAGCTGACTAAATATTCGGTTAAAAAAATTGAAGTTAATTGCTGATTTTTTTGCGACATTAATTGCAGTCACTGCACTTCTAATATTTTCAACAACACATAATGTTCCCACAGTATACTGCCAACAGACTGTTTTTTAGTTCTTTTGTTCAAGATAAAAAAATGAACAGCTGTTATACCACTCACGTGCACATTTTAAAATGCCGAAAGTCTAGAGTGCCAGAAGTTAAAATTCCGGAAGTTGCTAGTTAGCCAGAAGTTGAATTTCGTTGAGTTTCGCCATATTAAAACGTGCGCGTTCCGTGTTTTAAGCATGTTTAAGTGACTCTGCAGAAGTCACTTCGGAATTCTGACTTAATATCGCGGTTCTCGATAAACGCCAGAATTTCTCAGAGACTTCAAGCAAAGTCACTTAACCATTACTTCATTTGATGACAATCACGACTTTTCACGCTTACGTGGAAAGCAATGAATCAGCAAGAAAAGCTGCGATGATATGTACAATGTTAGTAAATTTGTGCAACTGTTATGACTGAAATTAGGTGGCGACAAAAAGTATGGTCCAGATCGACCCCCCCCCCCCCCCCCCCCCCCCTCCACACGAGGTTAAAATTCTGTTCATATTTCCACCACCTCACCCTAGGGTTGTCGGGGAAGTCCACAAATAAAAAATGTTAAAAAAATGAATTGATATACTTTGCAAGTTTAGTTCTCTGAGCTAATCTAAACAGTCTAGTTTGAAATAGTAAGCGGAAATGTGTAAACTTGAACAAAAACTATCATTTTCATTTTTACCGTGAATGTCGTAGTATTTGGCGACCGTGTAGTAGAGACCAGACTGCAAAGTTATGTATGTTTGTACATCAATATTGGTCACTTCATAGACTCGAGGACGGCTGTCGTCTGAAAAGGAACTTGGTGATGCGTTCATTTTTCATATTTTTTCTCTATCATTCAACAAGTTTGTGGAAACCGACTTCAACAATAATAAAATTAACTTTTGAAATAAAAATGATTAAAACCTGTGTCATCCTTGTTAAATTAGACCATCATAATCAGATAGTTATTTTGCATAAAAAATTTCTTCTAAGATAAGCCTCAAGATCTTGCATCTCGCAACATAAATGTTTTTTGGAAGAATCGTGCATGATAATCGTTAAATGCATGAATATTGTAAGCTCTTACAAGATAATCCAAGAGCTGCACTGAGATTCTTAATCGTTCACTACTGCAATTGAGCATCTTCAGAATTCTGTGTCATCTCATACAAATCGAAGCGAAATAAATTTTATTTCTTTTAATTTTGTCTAACATCGGTCATGATGAGAGCAGAACGCACAGGGATGCGCGCAATAAAAAAATGGCGATCAAATGATGTCATATATTATCTCTGAGTTATCATACAATGACCATAGTTAACTTATAATGATCATACTTAGGGCGTTAAAATATCAACTTACGCTCAACAAGAGTTTTGAAATGCATGATTTTTGCGGTGACAGACTTCAAAATTGTCGGTATTTTAAAACTTACAAAGTAGATGTTTCAACATTACGCGTTATTTGACCCTCAAGCAATTTTGGTGCTCTGCGGGGGGTTATGAAGAACGCTTACGAAATTGCAAAATCTTGCTATCTTTCGTAAGCAGAAAGGTTGTTTGTGAATTCCACTTACAATTGAATGCAAATTTGCTCGCAAAATTTAGGGTCATCTAAAGCGTAATGAAGCAAGGTAACGTGACTTTGCTAAAGTCACGTTACCTTGCTTCATTACGACATTACTTCAAAAGTCTCACCCTCTTATCTAACTTGTAAGCGGTTCTCGATTAAAACCAATTTCTCAGTGACTTCATCAAACTCATGTAATCTATACATAATGAATCTAGTTCACGTTCATTATTGATGGTCTCTAAAGTTTGACGTGCTCAAAATCAACTACAATTTTCAAAATTTCATTTCAATTCTGAGCTGGAGCTTAAAAATAAATTTTTGAACTACTGCTCAATAAATACAGGGAGTAGAGGAAGTAATCAGCTCAGAATGTTTAGCCATTTCTGATCAGAGTATCGCGCTTTCAAAACGTTCTCTGGTCAGAATATGGCATTCGAAACGTTCCATGATCAGGCTATAGTGCATTCGTTTTTGCTCTCATCAGACCACCCTTGACCCAAGAGACCTCTGATGAGACAAGTTCCTCACCTTTGTCGAGATTTACATGCGCTCGAAGACTTTTCCAGACCATGTAATTCGCGTGAACAATGCCCAGGTGTGCGCAATGGAGGTCGTTTTAGCCTGGTACCCCAACCTGGGTTCCCTAGAATCAAATTCAAAACGTCCGATTTACCTGCGGTGCACCACACCATTATGTAGGTTTTCTGATAGATTCCGGTCGCGAACCAGTCTGTAATGGCAGTCTGTCCCGTTGTCTGGAAGGTCGACTTGGGAATTCCCGGTTGTCTAGGAGGGAAGACGACCTGATTGAAGACAGCCGGATCTGCGAATTTACCGTAACTGGATGCTACAATTGTCATCGTGTACTTGTTGCCCGGATTAGTCACCGGGTAGTCCTGAAATATCAAAAAAGTTTATAATGGAAAATTAAGCTCCCAAATAAACTTTTTTGAATTTTTGATATCGCTTTCATTATTACAGAGAAGAGATTAACTAAAAATTATACTGGCGAAAAAATCAACCGATAATAACTGATGGAGGTTTAAATTCGGACAATTCTCAACTGTGTCCTATATTAATGATAGTTGTATAGGATAAAATTTGGTTAATTTTTTTTGGTTAATTTTATTTTTTCTTTTTTCGGCAGTAATGATTGATCATAAATGTAAAATACATGTGCTATGCTTTTCAAAAGAACATAGCCGGCAGATTGCCGGAATAGCTGCGAAAGAATAGACCTGCGTGCCTTATAATAGAGATAGAAACAGATACAGATCTAAATTGAAAAAAAAATCGACGCCGCTCAAAAAACTAGGCTAAAAAACATTCAGCGATAAATTAGTAAAGCTTGTTAAAATTCATTCCACAGAAGCCTTTTAATAGGGACCTTTAATGCACATAGGAGTTCCTTTGACCATAAACAAATTCAAATTAAACTTAAGTTTTAAAGTGCAAAAGTCATTTTATTGAGTGAGGTAAGTCACGTGTGATCAAAATCTTATCACGCAAATAACCTAAAAACTTTCGCTAAAGGGAGTGAGAAATGACGTCAAGCGCGCAAATGCCGTTAGTGAGTGGAAGAAGTCATTCAGAAAATTTGACTTTTTCAGCTTTGCTGTGTGAACAAATGTAAAACGAAAAAAGAGCGCCAGACGACGAAACAAAAAACATAGCAGGACAAGTCCTGACGTACAATTCAAAGAATTTTCATTGACTAAACAGAAAACTAGACCAAGAACGGACTAAGAATGGATTGGGAAAACCATTTAGAAAAAAATCCGATCCAAAAAACCGAAAAAACTGTAAAAATCAAAGTGAAATTGCCGCATGTGGACAAAAAACCACTAGCGAGAAATCGAATTTTTGTTCAAACACCGTTTTCTCACTCTACTTCAAATTTAGAGCGCAACAATTTCACGCTGCAAAACCACTCGCTTTTTCACTCCACTTCCTGTTTCGGCGTGATCAAAATCACTGCTCCAATTTGACTTCAAAAATCATGAAAATGTGTGAACAGATCTTAAAAAAAAAACATAGCCGGAAGAATTCCGAAACGACTCGAAGTGAAAATCCATTTAAACGCTATCCAACTACTCATCAAACAAAACGTGCCTTCACTAATTTATGATTATCTTGAAACAAAGTCAAGAAACAAAAAAGTAAAAACAATAAAATCAAATCTGTTAAAATATGATAAAATAAAACATCTGATCAAATTTTGTTATAAATTGAGATCCCGAAAAAACTATCTCTGTCAAAATAGCTTCTTCAAAACAACTAGTACTTAAAAAACCACTTATGTGAATTTTGAAAAAATACTTCAGGCTAAATTATGAAAAAAAAGCTCTTAAAAACAAATTTCACCGAAAAATTGGAAAAAGTTACTAAATTTTTAATATTTCAAAAAACATATAAATCCAAAGAAAAATTCCCTTTCAGCCAATAGGGTATCCAGAAGCTCGCAAAACAATAGGCAAGTCATAATAGGCAAAGAAACTTTGCTAAAAACAGAAAAAAAAACGAAAAACTGCAAAAAAATTAAGAAAAATACTTCCAATATTCGCCATTTTTTTGTCATATTTCTCAACAAAAAATGATTCTTACCCACAAATCTGTAACCAGTTGTTATCATAAATTTTCTCAAGTAGAAGGGTTTTCTTCAATACCCATTTGAACCATTAAAACAAAATAATCGTCAAAAAAACGCAAAAATTAGCCCGAAAATCAGCAAAATACATTAAAAACCTCCGAATTATCGTAAAATTCATATGAATTTCCAGAAACCTTCAAACCACTACCGAAATCAGCCTAAAAATAAAACAAAATCATAACCAAACCTCTTAACCAAAATAAATGAAAAAAAAACTGCTTTAAAATGCCGCACGTGAACAAAAAATTTTCGCTCGCTTAGAGAAAATTTTTTCACACATCACTCGCTCTCTCAAAAACAGCGGTATAACAAAAACCACTCTCTTTTCGCTCTGTTCTTCACTTTTGTTCAGCACCAAAATCACTCCAGTTTTTTTCACGCGTTTCATTTCCCGCTTCAAAAATCACTCCAATAAAAGAAAAAGGACTTCTCCTGATTAAAAAAAGGACTTCTCCAATACTCCTCTTCGAGTCGTAAAAAGACAGCGCCCCAATACAATTCAAATTCTTTGATTAGTAAAAAAACTAAGAGCACCGCAATAAAGCTAAGCTCAGCTTACAGCTTCGCAGCTATAAAAAGAAAAAGTTGGCAATGTTATGTAGTTATGTTAAAGATATACAATATCTTAGCTTTAAATTTTAGCAACTTTTTTAGAGTAAGAATTCATGCTCATTTTTGCAGTGTCTTGCCAGACTCGCGGCAGTTGAATTTGATTTAAACCAAATTGTGTATTAAAATATTAATCTAGGCAAATTATGTTTCATTGGTTTAGTTGCTTTTTGCTACACGAGCAAGTCTTATGTCTTGATTTCGTGGATAAATGAGTCAAATTTTCTAGTTTCGATTCGGCTGTTTTGAAATCAAACTCATATTTGCCGAGGTTGCAATAAGGACATCCGCAAAATAGCACGCAAATGATGGGGGGGTTGGGATCGTGAGCGTACAAGGTTAGATTATGATTATGCAAAACTAGCCGGGAGATTCGTGTCCAAGAAGAGATCCTGAGAGATGTTTGGGTCGTATTCGAAGTCAGTGAAGAATGAAGAGAAGATTGTGATTGTGAACTCGAGGTCTGCCCAGATTCCCACTTGGACAAACTGGAGGTACCAATTGTCGGTTGTACTTTCCACCACCTGGCAGTTAACATTCTACGATAATTTTCAAACAATTTTTTTCGACAGAAGTAAAATAAGTTGCTTTCAGAAAAACTTAAAGTTAATAATTTATTAATCAATTTGAAAACTAACATCAATTAGCTCTGTCGTACTTGATTCCTTGTTATCTTTTGGTTTAATATTCCTATTACCCGTTACCGTGTTTTGTATTATAACCACCTTGGGTTTTTTTCGGGTATTTTCGCTTTGGGCATTTTGTCTTGACAGCTTTCCGTAAGTATAGACCAGATATTTTTCCAAACTTGTCATAAATTGCTTCCACTTTGTCATCAAATTCCTCACAAAGGACAAATTGACTATATTGTTGAATTTGATGACAAAATTTATTCATCCCTCAGGGTCAGCACTATGAAGCTACAATATCCCCATGCCTTACCTATTCAATTTCCTCAGGCTACGTCCCTAATAATCCCACAAATAAGCAATTAATAAATGTTCGTTTAAATAGCTACTAATCCGGCTTCAAAGACGCTTTGAAACCAACAGAGTGAGCCGAGATTGCCGGATTATTTGAAGTAGAGTGCATGGTTACACAAACTGCAATATGAATTAACTTTTGTAAATTATAATTTTACTTACAAAATTTTTAAATATTTAAGAAAACAACCGCATGCAAATAATTTGAACAAAAAGTTTTTTATATTAGAAGGTATACTTTCAATATACTTACAGTATACTTACAGTATATTCTTTACCTGTAATTTTTCTGCTAATCTATAGTTATTTTTAGATTTTTAAGAATTGAATTATTTTTGGAGCAAAAAATGCAAATTTAAATCTTTAAGTCCGCCAAGAACTTCCTCTGATTTTGTCAGAGGATTCATAAATCTACTCAGACCGATTTAAAAAAGTTTGTAATCAAAAATCCCAAAGACAGTTGAGAACCTATTCCGTTTTTTTTCTAAAAATACTTCAACATTAATTAGAATTTATTTTCTTGATCCTTGCAAAATTGCCATGTCTAATGCGTTGATCAGTTTGTTTTAGTTATTTTTTCTAGTCTTTTGGGTTGAATAAAAAGCTTAGTTAAATACAAAACTAGTGTGATTAGAAGCAGTATTAACTATCCTTGAGGATGGATTAGTGCCGTTTTAGCAAAAACAAAGACATGCTCACATGCTTAATTGTGGAATAAGGTGATAAGTTTTGTCAATGTTTCCCATATTTTTGCACTCTTACCTAAAGCATGAAAAGTTGAATATGGTGACAAAATTTGGTCACCATATTACACAACATAAGTCATTTTGTGGGAGCGCTAGTCTGTAATAATGTTGGGTCAACAGAGAACAAGAAAGTGCTTTTCAACAAAAAATACCCAAATCAATTTTTACCAAAATCGGTTGATTTTACAATGCACTTTCTCTTTTGTACAATTTTCGCCTCGACTTTTAAATATAAAATTATTATTTTCCGAGGATGCTGTTTCATGAGGAAGAGTTGTGACTGCTTCTTGCTTCTGTCAATTGAAAAAAAAATATATGTCCAAAATATTTTTTCGCTGAAAAACACTGGGGCTCACTAAATTGTTGAGATCAATGCTATAAATCGAGCATTCTGGTTAATTGTTAATATAATTGAAAGAGAAACGTCTTTATTGAAAGAATGAAAATTTTCTGGAAACGCTTTGAGATTTTCAGAGCTTACTTTAAGATTCCTGTGTTATCCCCCAGAGGTTGAGAAAAAAATTGTTAGTCATCTTTACAAAGGAGGCAAATATCAACGCTCTATAATGCCACCAATATCTCTGCAAAATTTTTAAGCTTAGGGAATAATGGAAAAATAATCTAGTTTCAGAAAAAAAACGAAAAAAAACCCCAGGTAATTTTAGATACGGAAAACACCCCCAAACAAAAAAATCCCCACTGAATAAATCTCCCCTCAGAGCTGCGCATTCAGCGCACTTTGAGATCCATTGAGGACAATGACCACGTCTTACACCGTGGGACTATGAATTTATCGCAACCAATCGCATCATCACGAGCGAAATTCAACATTACCATGCGGGTTTGTTTCCCCGGAGTTTATTTCCTATTAGAATCAAGCTGGGGCTGATTCACCGTTGGTTTATTTCCTATACCCAAAAGAAACATACATTAGAATCTGTTCCGTATCTGACAGTCCAAGTCTTGTTGGGAATGTTGGATGTCTCTACTGGTGGAGAAGTCCCGTTGCAATAAGTCAAACTCAAGACATCAATTGGAGCCATTGGATCCATGATGACTTCCAGCAACACTGTTACAGTCTTAGGCTCAATGTACTCGTCAGATTTGCTCTGAGAAGTAATGTTTAGTGTATATTTCTCACCGGGAAGAAGATTTTGCCACTCCACGTCTACGGACAAGCTGAAAAATGAATTCTGATCAACATGGTTAAAGAAAACCGAAGACGAATCTGCCCTCAGTTATTGGAGCTCTTTTTGGTGACTAAAAATTTGAAATATTGATTTTACGATGTCATGCGCATCACTAAAAGTTAATGACTCTCGATTCTATTTCTCATTTGAGTTATTTCTACAGTGGTCAGGAAATCACTATGACAATATCATATGGCTTCCACAAATTTACACCACAAGTGGAATCCAAATACACATCAGTTGACTCATAACGAGTTTGTTCATCTAACCTAAATTCATTAAAACAAGAAAAAAGTTCTGCACATCAAAATTATATCTGTAAAAAAACGAACTTTGAACACAAGTAGCAAGACAGAGAGGGACTACATTTCAGTAAATAGAAATGAGAACTGTTTTTTTTATTACTACAGCTATACAGCTAAATTTTCACTATTTCAATCTTTAATTAGTCTTTGGAGTTCTATTAGAATCTTTGTGAGAGTTCCTTGTCTGTATAACAGTTCACTCAATTCAATTTTGTGCTACTCTGAGATGATACAATTGAGTTTTAAGACAATCAAATGGGCATCAATCAGAGCAGTATAAAAAGGTAACAAGCAATCATAGAAGAGTCACGCTTGCTTCACCTTTTGAAGACTTTTCGTTTATATAGACAGACACGCTTCGCTACGAGGAAAAATACAGAAGATAACAAAAGTAATAGAAAACTTTTCTTCTGATCTACCCCCTTCTTTTGAGGTCAAATAATAATTCTCCCATACATGCTTGTATATCTATGCATCAATTCCAGGTCCTGGGTTGAGGTCCTACTGATCTTCGCCGATGGATCAGCGTAATTTCACTAACCCATTAATGAATCGTAGAATTTTTATGAAAATTATACCCAGCAGTCCAAATTCTCATCGATGAATCATAGTTTTTTCATAGAAGCCAAAAATAAATTCCATCAAGGGATCATAGCATTTTCGTACAAGCCGATATTCCTGTCGATGGACCATAGCATTATTATGGAAGCCAACACTCAGATTAATGGATTATAGCAAATTCATGGAAACATTACACGAATTTACACGAATTTTACGCGAATTTTGCATTTGCTATCGCTTTCACTGCTTTAAATGCATTTCATCCTAACTTTTCTGAGTCTTCACTGCAATCACTGCAGTTGGTGGCGTTTAGCGTGGACGCTTATACCGGGTTAAGAGGAAAACAGAAGATATAGCGCATTCAAAAATACTCACGTGCTGTAATCAAATACTGTTTGAGGAGGCTGTTCAATATCAGTGTGCACTATACCCGACATCGAAGCTTCGAACCACTCCCCAGATCCTGTTGTAGTAAGAGAGAGGGAAATATTTGTCACGCTAACTGTTTCCACCTTGGTGAAGTTATCAGGGTACATAGAGACATTAACCCAGTTGTAGTCTCCCGGGATGTCGAATGGACTGTAAGGTTCCACTTTGAAGTGGTATATCTCTCCCGGAATCAAATCTCCAATCTGCACTGCTTGTTCAACCATCGTGACTGGAATCACGATTGGATTGGTCGGCAATTTATCGTCGTAAATTTTTATTTCCTGAAAAAAATACAATATATCATTAAATAAATCTCGACATCTATGCTCAAGTGCCCTGGAGGTAGATTATATGTTCTGACTTGAGATTCGGACAAACTTTAGTCTGGTCAGTGGTATGGGGGCAAAACGGAGGTTGCTTCACAATGGTGGCTCAAGGGGATCGTAAATCCTACTGTAGCTTGGTATCTTCTAGATTGAGCGCTCTGGTTGTCGGTGCTATTTTCGGCATTTTTTTTTTGCGCAATGCACAATTTGCTTCCGGGAAACTGTTAGTATCCGTAGCAATGAACAAAATAAAAATCGAAGTTGTCATTTCTTTGAGATTAAACTCAATTTAATCATTATTCTTAGGCTTTTCAAAATAAAGGAAGAACCAAATTAAAGCAAGTGATGCTTGCGTCACTTTTGATTAGCTAAAGCTATGTGTTGCGAGGCTAATTTATTATTACAGTCATCCAATAAAATTTCTTGTTGTGGGCAAACTTTTTTGAATGATTGAAAAACAGTTATCTTTTTATTGAAATTTTGAATCAAGTTATCCTTCATATACGTTAAATCAATTAAAAGAAAATAGTTACAGGTTTATCTCCCTTTGTTCAACTAGAAAATGATAATTCAGGGGGCTTAATGATGAAAGTTGGTGTCTAAAAACGTTGTATCAATAAACTTTTAACAACACACCCAGCATAGCAGTTGTTTAAAATAACCAGGATGAAGGTTTAAGAACCGATTACAATTAAATTTTTCATATCGCATATCTTATAAAGAATGGTGAGTATACATCTAGAGGAATTTCAATTACTCAATCATAATTAATAATTATAATAATTTTTTTCTCAATTTTGATCACCCAACTTAATTTATTCATTAAAAATCACTCTTTAATCGCTCTTAATGAACTCTTAAGATACGTGCCACTACTCTTTTATAGAAATGGATCCCGCATTGTGTCTAAACAGAGTTTTATTCTTTCTAGTTTTTCAGTTTTTATCTCAGGAGAACCTTTTCGAATCTGCAAACGTACATAAACTCAAAAGATGTTATTTTTTCATGTTAAATTTTATCAGAATCGTGAAACTATCAAGAGTTGTGCATAAACAAGCTCACCGAAGCTAAAATATATAACATTGGAAGATGAAAAATTTATTGGCTGTTGCAGGGTTAGCCTGTACGCTAAGCTCTTACAATATTGTTTGTATTAAACAATTATTTTTTTTATTGAGATTGAAAAGTCTCATAAGATGACCGGTTTTTAGAAAAAAAAACATAATCAATGAATCGAAAAATTTCCGTTTTTATCATAAACGGAAATATTCTAAGACAATTGACAGTAAGTTAAATCAGAAAACGCCTAGCCAGATAACAATAACTGTTACTTATTATGAAATTTGAAATGCAGTTTGTGTTTTTTTTCAATATATGTCGTGTTTGGCTCACTGATTTTTCAAGTTGACTTTCAGGAAAAGAGATTCTGGTTAATAAATCTTTTGTTCTACACAATTTTATTCCTATAAAACATTTTGTTCTAAGCACGTTACCTCCACCAAACCTTTGTATTTCCAGTTATTAACATACTTAAATTAACTTAAACATCGCAAAATTGCTGAGATTATTCAAAATAGGAACATCATTTGTTTAGTGGTAACCAAAAAAAATGAAAATTTTTTGCATCAAGTTATATCGCTCGATACTTTCAAGATTCGGAAGTTATGCTTCATAAACGTTAAATCAAATAAAGAAGAACAATTACAGGTTTATTTCCATTTGGTTAATGAGAAAATTTTGAGACAGGTTGCAGAAGGATAAAAGTTGGTGTCTAAAAACGTTTAATCAATAAACTTTTAAAAAGGTTTTGGAAAGAACATGTTTTATACTTGCAATAAGAAAAAAGTTTCTGATGCCTGCAATTAAAACAATTTTGTTTGTATCCAGTTTTCAATAGTCGTAAGCACAGCATGGAGTCATCTTGTCAACAATTTGCACTAACGGAAAATCAATATCTTTATGAACTTTGCTCAAAACAGGTACAAATCAACTCCTTGTTTTATGAAATGAGGCAAGATTCTGACAAAAATTGCGATTTTTTAAAAGTTTTTCGGTTTTTGGACAAAAAAGTAGGCACATAGGTGGAGGTCCAAAACTGAAAAGACCTCTGATCAGATCTTCCTAGACCAAAATGATCTGAGACCATTCCATTCCAGACAAAAATAACCTCTTCTCTGACCTAAATCATATCTTAGTCGAGACTTTTTTGCTTTCGAACCCATTCCTATTTCTGGAAGCTGTAACTTTGATCTTGTATTATATCGCGTGGGATTGACTTGAGTCTAATCGAAAATTATTTTCAACAAATGAAACCTCGACCTGGTTCCCCAGGTTGAGTACCAGACCGAAATCGTCTCTGTTCAGACTGTCCCAGAGAAAAGTGACCTCTGATAAAACCAACCCAGACCGAAGTGAGCTCTGATCAGACTAGGGTACGCTCTATGCTCATTGTGCGCTTACTATGCGCTCGAAGCCACCTCTGACCAGACACGTTCCAAGCCGAAATGACTTCTGATCAGACAAGTATCATATCATTTTACCAACGAATATCATTGTCCAGACTAAAGTGTGCTCAAGATTTTGACCCAGACCATCATAAGGATGCATGATCTCTAATTAGGCCATATTAACAGCATTGATACAAATTTTTTTAGATTATTGTTCAGGTCAACGTTTGCTCAAATAGGAAAAAAATATTTATTCTTCGCGAGACTCAAAGAAGTTTCGAAAAACTAAGCCAGCTGAACAAATGAGCATCTCAAGTTAAGAAGTAAAAATTGAGAGAAAATTAAAAGTCTAAAACAATCTTTTGTGGGTCATGCCAACGACAAAGGCCTCAATAAACTTATCTGTGGTCTGATAGGCTTTGATAAGATGTAACAAAAGGGTTCTGTTCAACAACATCCATTAGTTTTATAGGACATACAAATAAAATGACGATAAACAACTGTTTTCCAAGGGAAAAACAACCTACATACTGCAGGAAGTTTGGGATATCAATTTCGTTCAACTCCTTGACCAATTAAAATTTTTCTATTTTTGAAAATTAAAAAGCAAAAAGAGCTCGAAAAACGCCTCTCGTTCGACCGTCCCAGACCGAAGTGACCTGTGATCAGACAAGAGGAGTAGTGGATAAAACAGGGATACCAACCACCAGTAAAATTTCACCCTTTCTCCTAACGCCAACCGCGCATGTCGAATCGGGCCAAATTTTACTGCTTGTTGCTATCCCTGTTTTATCCAGTACTACATATTCACTTTAAGTCTAGCATTAAATTATGAAATGGCTTAATTCTAGAAAATAATAATAAACTCGTTTGCAAATTCACTTATGTACATCACAAAATATTATTTCTTGTCTATATTACACTTTTATATTAAACCTTTCAGCATATTCCTTGAATCTATCTTTTGTATGTGTATATCTATATCTATTAAGATAGATGCACAATCTGCATCTTCCATTTCTAAACCTAACGAAAGAAATATTTTTGTAAACTTTACACATATTACAAGCCAGATATTGATCTGTGTGATCATAATGGTCTCCCAAATGTTTAATATAATTTTTTACTTTAACTATATTTTTACATATATAACAACAATATTCTTATTCTTTGCAATCATTACAACACTCTTTCCAAGGCTTATTTTTACACTTATCACACTTCAATTTTAACTTTCGAAAAATTTTTTTTCCAAAATTTTCCCTTATAAAAAACATCATGTCTCACTCAACAAACAGTAATGTCACAAGTGTGAATTTCTGCGAAATCTGTAATTTATCCTTTGAAACAAAGAAGGGTTTACACAGACATCAATCATACGATCCCAAACATAAAGAACTATTGGAGAAAATGTTTGATCTTCGAAGCAGTTTCACTGATTCTGATTTGGATGAGGCTATAACTGAAGCCTCAACTAAAACTGAAGCCCCAACTAAAACTATAGAGAAAAAGTATGATTCGGATGGAGACTTTATCTATGCCAAACCTTCTACTAAAACTGAACTGAAGATATTATTAAAACTATAACTAACCCCGAAGACAATATCTACACCAGAATTAAGTTTGAATGTAAAGAATGTCATGAAGAATTTAGAAGTAAAGTAGCTCTAACCACTCATTCATGTAGTCACAATCGCATGTATCTAGAAAACACAAAAGACTTTGATATAAACTCAAGTCAGAACATGAGAGAGTTTTATATTACGGATAAAGGTAGGAATTACATTGAAGATATAGACGAAGCAACTAATTAATCATTAGAGGAAATTAAAAACTGTTATCAGTTTAGAAAAGTTAAGAGTTTTAAATATAATGTCACGGCCGAGTGTGAGTACAAAAAAAGAACCAAAGAAGAAGTTAAAATTACAAAACTATTCTTCAACACCGACTATATTATTAATAAGGCTATATATGATTACGGTGACTTCAAGCAATGGCTAGATTTCGAAAAGGAAATATATGAAGGTTATGGCTACGACTTCGAATTTCATGGATTGGGAAGTATTCAGTTAAACATTGAACCAACTAAGGCATCTACTGGTAGTTATATAGATTTACCCCCTGATCTCAAAACTCTAAATCGATATTAAATACACGTAGTTATAAATACAACTGCTTGCAACTGACTATTACTGCTTGGCTATATCCTGCCTTGCACCACACAACACGCGAAAGTAAATATGTAAATAATCTAGTTGAAGCACAACAACGAGATGAAGATGATTTTGCTTATAAAATAAGAATACAGAAATTGTACAATATTAATATTTGGGTATACACACCTTGTGGTGGGGGCAAAGTAGAATTGTTTAAACCAGTGGATGATTTTGATAAAGATAGAAAAAATTTCAGAATATTGGTTTGAGGAGATGGTACTACAGAACACTGTGCTCTAATTAAAAATATAGAAACTTTGTTAGATCGACCAAATAGAATGAATCACAAATTCTATTATTGTGATAGATGTACATATTGCTTTGATTCACAAATTAAATACGACAAACATGAATGTAACAACGCTTTCAAACCCGAGGTTTTTTGTCCTAAGAAGAAGAAATTTACTTTTATAAATGAACACAAACGTCAGAATATAAAAAATATTATAACTGCTGATATAGAATGTTGTGTCACCAACGTCTCGACCTCAACTAGGAATTATGTAATAGCTGAACACATAACAATAAGTGTGGGTTACATCTGGCAATAAAATTTCAAATACTTTTTCGGTCTTGATTGTATCAAAAGATTTGCTAGTGATCTATTAGAAATAGAAACTGAGAATAACTTCAAGCGCAACAAACAAATGATATTTAATGAAGAAGATAAATTATATCATGAAACTAATAACATTTGTCATATCTGCAGTAAAATATGTAATAATAAAGTAAGAGATCATTGTCATGAAACTGGTAAATATAGAGGACCAGCATGTAAGATAGGTAATCTGAGGTATAAACAACAAAACTTCATCCCTGTAATATTCCACAATGGCTCTGGCTATGACTTCAACCTACTATACAGCGAACTCTTTAAACAGAATAATGATAAAAGAAAAGTAGTTAACATACCACTAGCTGCTGGTGAGTACAAGATGTTTAGCATCGGTTTTCTCAAATTCTTAGATAGTTATAATTTCTTAGCTATGCCTCTAGATCAAATGGCGAAGATATACGGATGTAAAACTAAAACATTATATCCATATGAATACTTTGGTTTGGACTCGTATGATGAAGTTATAGGTAATCTAAAAATAGAAGACTTCAAATTCTCTCTCTCGAATAAATTACCAACACAAGAAGAATTCGATATCTTTAATAAAGAAAACAGTCATAAAACTGGTAAAGATCTAACCATAGAGTATTTACAAAAGGATGTAGAAATTTTAGACTACTGCATGAATGAATATGTTCAGCTAAGTATGAAAGAATTCAAGCTCAATCCCCAACACTATGTAAGTCTCCCAGGCTATAGTTTTGATTGTTGGTTAATGTCAAGCTGTGTAACATTAGATACATTACAAGATAAACAAAAGCTAGATGATTTTGTTGAAGCAAAGAGAGGAGGCATATGTGGTATAATGGGAGATAGGATAGTCAACAATGGTGAAACAGGGATGAAGTCCCATAACAGAAATATCTGGTACATTGATGCAAACAACCTATACGGCTATGCAATGACGCAAAAGCTACTTTATAAGGACTTCCAGTTTATTATTACATCTCTAGATTATATATTAAATACTCCAGATGATAGTGATCACGGTTACTATATAGTTTGGGATATTGATTATACTTATACATGTAAAAATAGAACAGAGTAACTAGCATTAATGCCCGAAAAAAGAAAGATAATTGATAATGAATTGCGATACCGAGAAAGAGAGAAAGGCAAAACAAAAACAGAGAAAATAATTTTAGACCAAAACAACAAAACAGAAAACATGGTTCATTATAGGATGTTAAAGTTCTATGTTAAGATGGGTGTAAAAGTAACTAAAATACATAGAGTAAATAAATTTAAACAAGATTATGTATGTAGCGATTATATACAAAACAGTACTAATAAAAGAGCAACAGCTAAAAATGAAGCAGAAAAGGATGTAAGGAAATTAATGAACAACTCCCTATAAGGAAGAATGTACATGAATCCCCTACACTTCCATCAAAGTAAGTTCTTACATGATGAAGAAAAGATAATGAAAAGTACAAGTAAACCAAGATTTGAGAATATAACTAGATATAAGGATTATAGCCAAATTGAATATATAAAGAAAAAAATAGAATATGATTCTCCAGTATATGTAGGTGTTACTATCTTAGAATTAAGTAAATTACACATGTATGATGTATTCTATAATATTCTTCAACCATCACTCAAAGATCTACAACTCCACTATATGGATACTGATATTTTTGTATTGAGTTATACTGAAGGTAAAGTTAGTAACGAGCACATGGATCTGTCCAATCTAGATTGCCCAAAAATAAAGTTCCTGGTAGCTTCAAACATGAAATGGGAAGTAATGTCATAGAAGTGTTTGTGGCACTAACACCAAAGACATATAGCTTCAAAGACTACCCAAATAAAACTAAAGAGAAAGGAATAGAGAAATGTAACAAGGCTAAACATGAAGAATATTATAATGCACTAATGTAAAACACAGAGAGAACTGTAGATGAATGTAGAATACAAAAAGTTGGTGATAACATGACAACAACAAAAACAAGTAAGATTAGTCTAAACACATTTGATGATAAAAGATTTTATGTAAATAAAAATAAAAGCTATTCTCATGATGAGAATCTATATCTTTTCAAAAAAGATTTGATAAATAAAATCTGCGAAGCGGGTTCGACGAATAAGAATGCATCATTGAAAATGCTTCGCAGATCATTAGATGGAGACAAAAACCTACTTATAAATAATATTAAAGAGCTAACCATTAATGATGATAGAAAGTTAATCCTTGCTGCAATTACACTATATAATGATTTATTATAATTATAAAAAATGACTAAACTAGAAACACTTATAAAATTAAAGAATTTAAAAAAACAAAACAGAAGAAATAGATTAGAAGAAAAATTAAGACAACAGGAATATTATGGTGACATGGAAGATTTATTTGATCCTTTAACTAAAACACTAAATTCAAACAATGAACACAATCTAGAATTAAGTGAACGAACATTAAGAGCAATAGATTGGCAAAATCAAGAGTTAGATAAACAAACTAAGATGATCCAGCAAGCTGGTTTCCAGTTTAATGAGACTGCTTCTCGGATCGGTGAAAAAACTTCCAAGATTAATGAAGCGTTAAAGGAGGCCGTACAGGAAACTCAAGCTATAGCACCAGTTTATGTTGATACAAAAACAGCCAAACTTCTTCATGACATGGTGGCGCAAATTAACCCTCAATTAAAATTAGAACTCGTATATTTACCTACTAGGAGATATAAAATCAATGGTGTTAATATAACTCTAGAGCAGGGTGCATTTTTAGTTAAGGATAATGTAAATGAGTTTTCAGAAGGATTTACTAACTTTCTTACAAAATCATATGTAACATATGATGATAATATTGAGGAAGATGAAAACAAAATTAAAAGGTTTTTAAAGTATATTAGATATGATGTAGGAAAAGGGGAAAAGAAAAGCACTAGATATAAAACAAAAAAGCGTATAATGGGGGTAAAAGATTATGTATTTGGCAGGGGTTTAAATAGCAACCCTAACCCAAATAATCAACGAAATTGCCATTTAAATGGTTTAGTAGAAAGATTAGAATTATTAATACCAGAAACAAAAGCTGGTCATGATGGATGATATGATGAAATGCTAGATATATCTAAGCAACTATTATCTATAAATATTTTTAATCAAGAGCAACCAGATAATTTTGTTTTTCGCTATGGTAAATAAATAATGATGGAAAAACAACAACAACTATTAACTAAAGAAGTATTCAGTCCTCAAATAACAAAGTTTAGAAGAGAAAAATTAATACCATTATATAAAGATGAAACATGGTCAGCTGATTTAATTGATAAGTCATCTCTAAGTAAATACAATTATAATTATAAGTTTATATTAACAGTTATAGATATATTCACAAAACATGCATGGGCTATTCCATTGAAGAATAAATCTGGTTTATCAATAACTATTGGTTTTAAAATAATATTAAGTGAAAATCCACAAGGTGGCTCTGAACATCATTACGTTTAATTAATAAACCAATGTTCATCAATGGTGATGGTAATTGGGTAAATATACTAAATGATGCAGTCATAACTTAAAATAATACCATTCATTCAACAATTAATATGACAGAAGTTGATGCTTCTAATAATCCTGATAAAGTTAAATACTATGTTAAATCTACCAAAGCAACACCAAAATTTAAAGTTGGTGATTATTTTAGAAATGCAGATAAACATAATATCTTTTCTAAAGGTGACGCTTCTAATTGGAATAGAGAAATGTTTAAAGTTAAAGAAGTTCTTAAAACACGACCACCAAATTATAAGATAGAAGATATGAATGGAGAGATAATTTAAAATAATTACTATGAACAAAAATTATTTAAATCTGAGTTTGATTTCGAATCTAATAATAAGGTTTTGGAATCATTAAACAAAAAAAGATGACATGAAATAGATTTAACCAAGCAAATAGATCCACTGGGTGCTGGTATCACCAATCAACAAACAACTTAACACTAAGTAAGGCTCGTGGGTTATTTCTAGAAGATAATGATAATATTGATATGAAGGATACCTATAAAATAACAAATGTTCATCCCCCAACAAGTGAAAAAACTGTTGTTAATAAAGAGTATTGTGACAATAACTTATTATCTTCTAATAATAAAATAGACATTTTAAGTAAAAACATAACTGAGCTAAGAAAATGTGAATTTGATAAAGTCACAACTAAAACATTACAACTAAATGAAACACAAGTTAATGATGAACTAATTAATGAGTTTATTAAATCAGCAAATGAAGTCACAAATACTGTTAAATTTTGTAATAAAGTTGCTGCTGATACTATCTCTAAATATAATCAATTAAAACAAGAATTTGAAAATAATAAGTTTAATCAAAATATTACTTACATACATTTAGATGATATGTTTACTAACGGTCTAAGAGAAATGAAAGAATGCAATAAATCTTTATCTAAATCAAAAGAAAAGTTATAGTACAATATTTAATTGCTATACTTTTACAAAGTACGTTAGTTGATAATAAGGAGAAAGCAAGACTTGAGATGCACTATGGTTTTAAACAAGAAGATATAATGAAAGAAATAGAAAGAATTTTTACTAATGAAAATAAGCAAAGCTATGACGGAGTCCATGACCAATCCAACAGCACCGAGTGAGAGATTACTGTATCCAGATTTGTCATCAGTATCAGAACGATTAATCCGCGAAGCGGCTGAGGAACAGATAAACGAAAAGATTCAAGCTAATAATAATTTTAACAACAATATTAACATTATAAAAGATATTAGAAATTGTTATGAAACGCAAACTAATAACTATAATAAGAAGTTTAGTAGATATAAAAATTAAATTAACGTAGCTGAGAAAATAGAGCACCGAGTGAGAGATTACTGTATCCAGATTTGTCATCAGTATCAGAACGATTAATCCGCGAAGCGGCTGAGGAACAGATAAACGAAAAGATTCAAGCTAATAATAATTTTAACAACAATATTAACATTATAAAAGATATTAGAAATTGTTATGAAACGCAAACTAATAACTATAATAAGAAGTTTAGTAGATATAAAAATTAAATTAACGTAGCTGAGAAAATAGAAATACTATTATCACCAATTGCAACAACGGCAACAACATCGTCAGGTGCATTAACAGGTATAGGATTACCTTATTCTATACCAACAGCTTTTGCTACAGCAACTGTTTTTGGTTCATTATCAAAAACAATTATTACTAAAATAAGGAAAAAAATTATAAAGTATTAACAAAAATATATTTTAAGTAAACTGTTTATCGACAAGTTTAATAAACTATATACTAAATAAATGTAAGATAATAAAATAGATAATGATGAATATAATGAATTAGTCAAGGTATATGAAGAATATAAGAAGAATAGGCGAAGCCGCAACTCCGTTGATGAAAAAAAAGTTAAGTGTTCTTTTAGATTAAAGCTATTAGTGCTTAGTAATAACAATGCTTTTAGTAATAATAATATTAGTAATAATATTTATCCGCGAAGTGGTTACACCGATTAGGGAACCTGCTTCGCAGATCGGTAAGATTAAAGCTATAATTAAAACTATAGTCTTAGTCTTAACCTTAGCCTTAGCCATAACTAAATTATCTTATCTTTGTACCTAAGTATAAACCTCTTCCTTTTTGTACTACCTTTATACCTTCACCAGTAGTTCGAAGTTTAATTAAATCAGGTGTGGCTGATAAAGCAGCTCTAGGGTTTCTAGATTCAGCTGCACTTCCTATTTTAGTTGCTATTTCTAATGCTCTAACAGGATTATTAGCAACTTTCTCTCCGAAGTTAACTGTAGCTTTACCAACACTTTTAAAGAAATCTTTCAATCCCTCAGCTTCCATTGTTGCATCAGATACTGTCATTGACCTATTCCTTCTACATTTAGTGCAGGATCCTCGTAACACTTTAGTATCTTTTGATGTAATAGCTCCACATATATTATTAGAACCACTATAATGTCTGCCACCAACACAATAAGAATTAGTTTTGAACTTCTTTAAAAGACTCATTTCTATATATAAAATATAATGGAGGTTAAAAAATATAATCCTTTTTTTGTTATTAAATCTAAGCCTAAGGCTAAACCATTACCTAAGGCTAAGATTAAGCCAAAACCTAAAACTGAACTTTAAGCTAAGGGATTGACTCTAGATAATAAAAAAGAAACTGGATACTATTTATGCTAAAGGTTTTGTTAAGACTAGTAGGAAATAGTTTGATTATCATTGATTTAGTCATTGATTTAGTCATTGATTTGGTCATTGACTTAGTCATTGATTTAGTCATTGATTAATTCATTAACTATAATTATAATTATGATACAATATCAACCATCTTATTACCATCACTATTAACACTAATAACTTTTCTAGTTAATACTAATGCATGACATATAACATCTGCAACTGCAGCACTAAATTTAAAATTAAGTTGTATTGGTTGTGGACCTATACGATCACTTTGATATCTAGTATCGAATACATATATTCTACAACTACTTTTGAATGTTCTATGATTTATATATTGTTTTATATTATGTGGTAACCCATTATAATCTTTATTAAAGCTAACAATCTCTTTAAAAGCCTCATTATAAATATTAGTACCATAATTTGTATTCATTCCATCCTCAGGATAAAACTCACTTCTAATCTTACAATAACATTCAGTAACATTCATTATATCAAATGTACTTTCATCATGCGTTTGTTCAATAACATTATTATTTTCAAAACCAACTATTATATTTTGTGGACTTTCCATACCAATTTTCATACCTAGATCAAACAAGAAGAAGGTAGCATTGGGAAAATTCTTATAAAATGTCTTTCTTTCATAATAACTAAAGTCTACATTATTCTTTTTACTTAAACCTTTTTCCACAATAATTCTATTGTCATTACTAGGATCATTACTGGGCACACACCATGATATATCTCTAATATCTATATTACCATCATTACCAACTGCATCAGCACCAGCATTAACTCTAAATAGAGCTCTATCATTATTATTTCTTTTTAATATTAGTTTAAATCCTAAACCATATATAATCTTTTCTAAATCATTTACGATACCAAATAGATCACTCATCTTAATCATCATATACATATGACTTCGTTCTGCAGCAATATGGTCACTTTTGAGTTGATTATCTCTATTACCTTGATCTCTAACAAAACCACTTTCATATTCATCATCAGTACTAGTTAATAACTTATACATCAATAGATTAGGATGACAATGATCTATATATTCAATAGTCCTACCACCACTAGTTTCAAGCTTAACTGAACTAAACAATGCCATCATACCATAATTCACTAATCTGATATTATCATCATTAGCAAATACACCACCAGCATCATCTGATACAACAAACTCTATCTCTAGATATGAATCACGCAAAATTAAATGATTATCTTCTCTATTGAGAATGATATTAATATTAGTATTAACCGTATTCATTGTTGCTAGATTATTAGGTTTATATTTTATAATCTTACTTTCGTGTATATCATTATCATTACCATAAATTGTATCCAAATTAAAGTTCAATTTTATAAGTCAAAAAATGACAGACAACTTAATTCTATATGAACTACAAAAGTTACATGAAACTCTAAGTAAAACTAAAGAAGAGCATACACTTAAATTTAGAATGATAAAGCCAACAGAAAAGTTTAACTCTAGTGAACTTGTACTTAATTCGTCAAAATCAGTTTTAATTCGATTATCTGTTTATAATTCTGTGTTTAATGTGAATAGAAGGAACAATCAATTCTTATATGATACCCAAGGTGAAGCATGGACAGATACTCGTATATTAGCTGTTATATCAGGTGCATATGAATTAATCAAAATAGCAGAATTATTAAAAGAAGAAATTAATGGTAATGTTATAATAGAACCTGATAAGAATACAATGAAAAGTTTAATGGAAATAAAACAAGGTGCAATTAACTTCCACATAGAAAATTCAATAGCCCCATTACTAGAAATTAGAAAAATAGTTTATAAAAAAGGTAAATAAAGATCTCAGAAAATTGTTGATATTATGGGTTTTAGTACTATTAACATTCTTTGTAATGTGATATCTGGTGTTAAAGATAATGGGATTAACACAGACATACTATATACTTTTACTCCAACAGAAGCACCGGGTTACTTGATAAATATTATACCAACTAATATCTTGTATCAAAATGTAACTAAAGATATAATAGAATATATAGAGTTTCATATTAAAGATGAGCTTGGAAGACCTATGGACTTTAATGGTGATGTATTAAGTTTTACTTTACATCTGGTGTAGATATAGATATAGATCTAAACATAAACATAAACATAAACTTAATTACAAAACTCTCCGATCCCAATTAATACTTAGTTTACCATTAATATATTTCTTAGTTATATCAATGACAATGTAATTATAAGGCTCTTTCCATACCTTATTACATATATTAGCAAAATCATTATAACTAAGTTCAACATTATTAAAGAAATCTTGATATATAGATATGAGGACTTTACCTCTTTGTTCAAATAAAATAAATAGATTACAATTCTTTCTAATACTCTGTCTATCTATTGTGAATAGATTTTGATTAAGATATATCATATTGCAATTATTATGTCTACCTCTACAAAAGTATTCATTAATAACTGGTTCTTTGGCTCTAACATCATCGAATATCATTAGTTTCTTTAAGTCTTTGGGTAATTTATCGGGAAAGGGTAAATCTTTTATATCTTTAACAAACTCAACATCTGCTTTATCGTCAACAGAGTTGCGACTTCGTCGATTATAACTCTCTACACCTTCATATTGATCACCAGTAGGACCAATAATGTATAGCTTATCAAAGTATATTCTAGCCAGAATTAGTTTTTTTAATAAGAATGTCTTGCCGCATTCACTAGGACCAGATATTATACGTCTAAAGTTTTCTGGGAGTGTAGCTTCAGTAATTATATTATCATCATTTAGCCATGATTGTAGATCTTCATTTATGTTTACAGAGATATTGTTACTAAGATCAACGAAGTTGCCACTACGTGGATCAGTATAACTGCTTGGTTTACTACAGACGGAGTCTGTTCGAAGATATTCTTTATTGTTAGGTTTACCCTTTTGATGTTTTTCATCAAATAGATATGTAAAATTATCATTAACATTATCATTATCTTTAACTTTATCATTATCATTAACATTATCATTATCATTATCGTTAACATTATGATTAACATTATCATTATCATTAGCATTATCATTATCATTAACATTATCATTATCATTATTAGTAAAGCTACTTCGTAGATCGTTATCATTAACATAATCATTAACATTATCCTTATCATTAACATTAACATTATCATTAACATTATCATTATCATTAACATTATCATTAACATTATCATTATTAGCAAAGCCACTTCGTAGATCTTTACTACAACCTAAACAAAATTACTCATTATATTTTCCTGGACATCTACATTGATTAACTAGAATATTCAAAGCATTGTTAATTCTAAATCCTCTATCAATGAGATAGATCATGTATAGACAATATGCACCACAATAAGGTTCATCATATTGTTGTATTCTCTCATTAGAGCCTAGATCAACATATTCTTCTAAGAATAATGGAGGAATTTCAACACCAAAAATATCAAAGTAATACACAGGACCACCTTCTCTTCTTATAACTAAAACCCAATGTGTAACATAAGTTGGGTGTAGACTCACAATAATGTTGATGTTAGGATCACTTGCGTTATCTGGAGTTTGATCTCTCATTACAATTTCAATTGGTGTTAGACTTATATCTTTTCCTATATCTTTTATTCTGATATCACTCATAGCACTATTATCAATATTAATTTTATTATTGAATTCCTCGAAAGTTAGGATAAGCATTTTTAATAGGTATAAAAATGGAGACAGGTAGCGCAGTTATAATTTTCATTTTCTCAATTGGAATTTGTTATATAATATATGATTCTATACCAAGTAAATACACAAAACTAGAAGAAAGCTTTGGTGGATTTATGAATAGGAGTCTAGTTAGGTTTGATTATGAAATGTCACCATTACATACTATTGTTTATGGCGGAACATATACAGGCAAAACATATTTTATTAGAAAATACTTAAAGTTATACTTTGCTTAGATCCAAAACAAAACCAAAATCAAAACCAAAACCAAGACCAAGACCAAAATCAGGGAAGTAATTTGGTAAACCACGAACAAAGTTCGTTCACTGATCTGCGAAGCAGTTTGGTAAACCACGAACAAAGTTCGTTCACCGATCAAGCTAAAAAAATAATCATAGTATGTAAAGATGATAGAGATTGGATAGATCCTGAGACTGGTGAGTTTTATTATTGGATTTAACACATGTGATATAAATATGATCACATCAAAAAATAAGTCTAAATTCAAAGATAGTGTAATAGTACTTGATGATATGGGTGATAAGTTAAATAAGGATATAGCTTATTATTTCACAAAAGGAAGACATTACAATATTCAAATGATTGTAATGTATCATGAACCAGCTCAAATAATTAATACAGCAAGAATGAGTTGTGATACTATTTATTTAACAACTTATAATGGAGCTGATCTATTTAAAAGTTTTAATGAAAGATATAAAAGTGAACATAACTTCAATAAAATAATTAGTGAGTTAAATAGTAACTATTATAATTGTACAGACGGAATGTCAGATGAACTTCGTTATGGTATAATTAAATATAATAGGAAAGAAAATATTTTATTATTATTGATAAGAATAGAACTATGATATATGACTCGAGAGTTGGCTTCCTTGATTTAAAAGCTCTTAGTTTAAAAGATAAATTAGAAAGTGAAGATAAAAATAAACTTATAGCATATATGAAACCACTCATGATAAATGCTACAGATAGAAATACTATTAATCATGATAATTATCAGTTCTATTTTAATAAACTTCCTACATTAAAAGGTATTAAAATACAGAATGAGGTTTTAACACAAGAAATATTAAAGCAAATGGTTTTAGGTTAATATCAACTATTTTAGGAATTATAAGTCCGGGTTGTATGATATATAGTTATATTTATCCTGATATGACATTAAAAAATACGGGACTTGTAGCGATGGGTGCAAGTAGTATGTTAAGTAGAGCAATTACATTAGTTAATTATGGTTATGGAGAAGATCTGCAAAGCATGTTGGAGAACCATGAGCAAAGCTCGTTCGCAGATGATCTACAAAGTAGATTTGCTAATACAATAGAAAAGCTACAAGAAGAAAAAATAGATGAAGAGATGGGAACTTTAAATAGAAAGGGACAAAAATATTAAAACAAAATATATGTAAAAAATGAAGAATTTAGAGAAGAAATTATAAATTTTGTTAGAGATAAAAAAGCATTAGACCTTGAAGTGATTTTAGATAGAAGATATAAAACTAATACACCCAATACGACAGGGGGAATATTTAGCTAGGTGTATCCTATTTAAAGATAATGCTAGAGATTTTGGCTAAATATGATGAGTGTAATTGAAATTTGGCCAATTATAAATGGTTATAAAATGTTTAGAGTGTAAACATAAATGCGGACTCCCTTTTAATTTAGCTTTTCATTATTCAATATATCATGAAGATAAATTTAGTAATTGTACATGTGGTGATAAAACATGAAGTGGTATTTGTATGAAAACTGATTGTTCTTTTAAAGATGAATCTGGATATAACTCTAGCTCTAGTATTAACTCTAACTCTAACTCTAGCTCTAACTCTAGCTCTAACTCTAACTATAGCTCTAACTCTAGCATTAACTCTACCTCTAACTCTAGCTCTAACTCTAGCTCTAGCATTAACTCTAATTCTAGCATTAACTCTAACTCTAACTCTAACTTTAACACCAAAGTCTTAACTAGAAGTTGTAATTAATGTAATTCTGTAAAGACACTAACCGATTTTGATGAGAGTAAGTATACTTGTAGAAATTGTACTTCAGCTAAAGTTAATTGTCTATATTGTCCTTCTGTTGTGAGATATGATGGGATAAGAGCTCATGTAAAGAAACAACATCCAGATGTAGAATTAACTAAAGGATTTAGTAGAAACTTAACTAAAAGATCAGCGGAGCTGGTTCCCAGATCAAGGAACCTGCTTCGCAGATCAGTGGAACTGGTTCCCAGATCTGTTATTACCCAACCGAGGGGAAGTTGTTCGTGTAAATATTATAATTTTGTATCGTTTCTTATTAATAATGGAATAAATATAGAAAAAGTAAAAGAGAATATAAATTTTTGAAGAGTATAGATAACTTAATTTAAAAAATATAGAAAAGTAAAAAAATAGAAATTTATTAAAATAATTGAATAATTTTAAAATTAATTAAAAAGAGGGAAATCACTCTTTAAGGGCGATAAATAGTGATTTTGTACTGGGGCATCACTCCGATAGGAGCGATTTCGCTCTCCAAGAGTGATTCGCTCTTGAAAGAGGGATTTCACTCTTATTTTGAAATTTGTTTTATTTTTTTAATAAATCATTAATTTTTGCTATTACTTTGGGTTTAGCATAATTATGAATTGACCAAGTAGTAAATAAAAACAAGGATCTTAATATTATATAAATAATAGCAAAATTTAAAATTTATAAAAGAGTTAAGCTGGGTTTTTTGTTCAAGTTACTCTGAAAAACACTAATCACTGTGTTTCCACCGATCTCAGTGTTTTTGACTGTGCTTTGTTTGTTCAAGTTATCCACGAAGCGGCTTCACAGATCCACAAAATGGTTACACCAATTTTCGCAATTTGGTTTTACGTGCTTGTTACACGGTCTCACTAGTTATACTGAAAAACACTAATCACTGTGTTTCCACCGATCTCAGTGTTTTTGACTGTATACCCATCACAATGTGTCCCATATACAGTCTCACAGCAGGGATCATCCCTTTTAAGAACTGTGAAATTGGTTTTTTTTATCTCACTTAGTTTTATAGCAATTCATCGAAGTCGGGGGACGTTCACTGGAGTCAGTGAGGAAGGAACCCCAAACCTTCCGTTTGCTAAAGCAACTTAACTAGACTCGATGATTTAACCACTACGCCAAGTGAGACACAAAGTTTTAGTTTTAGATTGATTTAATATTGATTAGGGGGATATATGAAAATTTTTATTATTTTAATATTTCTTTCAATTTTTGTTCAAGTTTTCTTTTTTGTTCAAGTTATCCACGAGGTGGTTACACCAATTTTCGCATTTTGGTTTTACGTGCTCGTTACACGGTCTCACTAGTTTTATACTAGCATCTGGGGACGTCCACTGGAGTCAGTGGGGATAGAACCCAAACTATCCGTCTGATAACGGTTAATTACCAGCTTAACTCGACACTAGTGGTTTGCACTAAGTGAGACAAGAAATGATAGATTTTGAGTGAATATAAAGCTAATATGTAGTAGTGGATAAAACAGGGATAGCAACAAGCAGTAAAATTTGGCCCGATTCGACATGCGCGATTAGCGTTAGGATGAAGGGTCAAATTTTACTGGTGGTTGGTATCCCTGTTTTATCCACTACTGACAAGTTCCAGAACATTGTCCAGATATAAGTGCGCTCAAAGCCCTTACAAGACCATGTAAATCGAGCGCAACGAGAACATGTGTGCGCTCGAGGACGGTGTGGTCTGATCAAAGGTCACTTCGGTCTGGCCGCCTTGATCTTGGTAGTCGTTAAATCTGAAGTTATTCGAAACATTTGCCGTTTTCATGAATAATTTCCGTTTTTGCCTTCGCCAGTATCCTGTTTTCCCTCTCACCATGCTACTGAGCACAATACATTAGATAATAAATGAGCATGCACGTGCTCTTGCACTAAGTGGGGTGGGGGCACAAACAGTTTTCTGTGCTGGAAACGAAAAAAAAACATTTAGAGGCAGCTCTGTTTAATTATGATTTAATTTATTTCTTAATAGGAATTGCATCTATCTGCTATCTTTGCTGCTTGAATGCAGCTGATCCAGTATACACATTAATCTACATTCTAATATTAATTGACAAATGCCAGTTCTGTCATTGACTAAAAAAATTGTATGCTAATGAAAAGTTGAAAAGTGGCGAAGTTTTGAAAATATTTAATTGTTTTGCGTTTCATTTTGACAGCTTTGGTAAAATCTTTGAGAGCACATTGTAAAAGAAAGTAGAGAGACATTTTCTGGTAATTTGTTTTAATCAGGGACCGTTTTGCGTGAAAAATCTTGAAAAATCATATTGCAATCTTGCAAGTGAAATTCGTTTTGCAATCTTAACACATGGGAGAGAACATTTCCAATCGGACTTTGCTGACGTTTTTATCTTTGCCACCTTTACCATAAGGTAATAAACATTATGGTATATATTCCGTAAGTATATATTCCGTAACGATTGAGTATATATTTGAGTATATATTCCGTAAGTTTGATTATATATTCCGTAACATTTCACCAGAATTGTTCCATTTATTTTTTCTTTAGAGTTCACTTAGCTTTTTGGTCCTTAAAGGCTCCTAACTATGTCATGGTCCATAAATACAAGTTATTGTGTAAATAGCTTAATTAACAAACAAAACAGTACAAAAACATAACAAGCATTAATTTGCGTCATATGGGTTAAAACAACAAAGATTTTGGTCAATAAGGAGGGATTTAATGTGCTATTTGGAAATATTCATTTCGTGACCTTTTTTTTACTGGGATAGATGGAAACGTCATAGCCAATGATATTAATTTATTAACTTTTTTAGTAAAATAATGAGCCCCCCACCTTCCCCGGCTCGAAGGGGGAGTAAAACTGTCATCTAACAGATACCATTTTATTGACATTTGTGT